>NW_015174331.1:358752-366118 GCF_001447785.1 Gekko japonicus | reverse complement strand
CTATACCTTGTGGCTAATAGCCACTGATGGACCTCTGCTCCATATGCTTATCTAATTCCCTTTTGAAGCCGTCCATGCTTGTAGCCGCCACCACTTCCTGTGGCAGTGAATTCCATGTGTTAATCACTCTTTGGGTGAAGAAGTCCTTCCTTTTATCTGTTCTAACCCGACCGCTCAGCAATTTCATGGAGTGCCCACGGGTTCTTGTATTGTGAGAAAGGGAGAAAAGTACCTCTTTCTCTACCTGCTCTTTCCCATGCATAATCTTATAAACCTCAATCATGTCACCCCTCAGTCGTCGTTTCTCCAAGCTAAAGAGCCCTAAGCGCCTTAACCTTTCCTCATAGGGAAAGTGTTCCAACCCTTTTATCATTCGAGTTGCCCTTTTCTGCACTTTTTCCAAAGCTATAATATCCTTTTTAAGGTGTGGTGACCAGAATTGCACACAGTATTCCAAATGAGGTCGCACCATTGATTTATATAGGGGCATTATGATACTGGCTGATCTGTTTTCAATACCCTTCCTAATAATCCCCAGCATAGCATTGGCCTTCTTTATTGCAGTCACAGACTGTCCCGACATTTTCAGTGAGTTGTCTACTACAACTCCAAGATCTCTCTCTTGATCAGTCTCTGTCACCCGGAGATAGTCAGATAACTCCAGCCACCATCTGGAGGCTGGGAACCCTAGGCACCAGGATAGCTGAAAATAAACCCCCCCCCCCCAACTGCCAGTTTTAATTTAGCAGGTGACATGGGCAGAGAGAGAAAATATGGGTCGAACATTTCCAGTTGGTCCGTTGGACAACAGCTATAGTTCCCGAGCAACCCCATCTATATTGAGCCAGGAGCCGGGAATGAAACATTTCCCCCCCCCCATGCGGAACTGAAAAGAGGCTGAAACTTTTCCGTATTGGAGGCATCAGTCAAGAACTTTGTTATCCCGTCAATCGATAGCCGCACAATTGAGAGAGAGAGAGAGGCCGAGACTAGGCCCGGGAGCCCCACGGCAGCGCCTGTATGCGGATAGTTAAGGAGTGTGTAACAGCATGATCCATCTGTCCCAAGGCGTTGCACATAAAAATGCTTCCCCGTCTTCCCGCTCAGTGGCGAAGAACGCTCCCTCGGATTCTTTTTCCTGGCACCGTTTGGCAGAGAGGAGGGCTGTATTCCTATCCCACACCTGGCTCTAATTTATTCTCTAGGTATTGTAGTGTGGGCTTGCTTTCTTCTTCTTTCAGGACCATACTTGCAACGATACCGTAGCAGAATTTATTAACGGGATTTTCACCCCAGCCTTGGAGAGGGTTTACTTAGCACCAGATAAAAGCATGCGCTGGAATGGAGTGAGAGGCTTGCAATTGTCGGAAGGATTTCTTTTTTTTAATCTTCAGAAGATAATTTCTTCCTGTCCCCACTTTGTGATTATATTCCCACTAGGAGCCATGCTCCTTGTAAAGAAGGAATACAACAGGCCCTAGGAAGACAGGCCCCCACCGCTCCCCCACCTTTTCCCCCCTCCCCAGATCCCAGGGGTTGCGGGGCGATGCAAGGGGCTGGCACTGGCTTCATGCCCGGTGACCTCTGGGCCGCCTCCATAAGAACATAAGAACATAAGAGATGCCAATGTTGGATCAGGCCAAAGGCCCATCCAGTCCAACACTCTGTATCACACAGTGGCCAGAAATACCAGTGCCATCAGGAGGTCCACCAGTGGGCCCTACTCCACAGCCGCATGCCGGCCCCTGTCCGTGTACAGGCCAGGTGGGCAGATGCAGTCAGGCTTGACCAATGATGTCCACTGCGGCACCAATAGGATCGGGCTTGGCTGAGGAGCGGCTGCCCACTGGAGTGTCTGGGCCGGGCACCGGCTGTGAGCAGACTGACGCGCGCTGCATGCACGTCAGCCGGATGTGACGTGATGATGCCGGGCACGCTGGGGGCGGGGCCAAAGCCATTTGAGGGGGAAACATAGAGTTTTCCCATCAAATGGCTGTGCCTCGCCCCCAGCCTGCCATTCGGCTGACATGCACGCCAGGGTGGGGTTTCCCCCGGGGCCTGATTTCCGCCACCGCGGGGGGAAATCTGCCCCCCGGGGGGACTTGGCAGCTCTAGCTATAATTCTTTCAGGTTTATTTTTTTAATATATATACGAATTGGCACCAGCAGGGTTTGCTTCCAATGGAAGGAATTGCACACACAGCCCATCCGCTGCTGAAATTAGGTGTTTCTAAACACACTGAGCAGTGGCTCAAGTGGTTAAGACGCTGAACTGCAGGCTGTGGAAGGTCTGTAGTTCAGCAGTTTGAGACCCTGGTGCCGCATGATGGAGTGAGCTCCCGTCTCTAGTTCCAGCTCCTGCCAACCTAGCAGTTCGAAAGCAAGAAATGGCAAGTAGATAAATAGGTACCACTTTGGTGGGAAGGTAACAGCGTTACGTGCGCCTTGGTGTTTAGTCATGCCGGCCACATGACCACGGAAACGTCTTCAGACAGCGCTGGCTCTTTGGCTTTGAAACGGAGATGAGCACTGCAACCCTAGAGTCGGACTCGAGTGGCTTTCGAGCAAGGGAACCGAAGTTTTAAATGTGATTAGATATCAGTTGGATTGTGGCCAGAATTATCTCCATAGGAACACGGTGGGTGAGACTGAAGGGAAGGAAACAAAGGGGACCAAAAGAGAAAGCAGACAAAACCAAGCAGGCTGGCAGAAGGAGGAGGCGAGTGAGTTATAGGCAGGTTAGCCTACAATAGTCATAATTCCCTTTATTGACTTTATACCTACACATGCCCGATGCAGCTATCGGGGCTGTGATTGGAAGAGGAAGCCCGGTGCAGCGAGAAGGGCGCTCTCTTCCCTTTTACCCTTTCTGTGTTTTCTCACTGAATATGCTCCTCCACCACCACCAGATGCTTTTGGCCCTGAGAGCCAGTTTGGTGCAGTGGTTCAGTGCGCAGGCTCTAATCTGGGAGAACCGGGTTTGATCCCCCACTCCTCCACCTGCAGCTGCTGGATGACCTTGGGTCAGTCACAAGTTTTTAAGAGAGCCAGTTTGGTGTAGCGGTTAAGTGCGTGGACTCTAATCTTGGAGAACCGGGTTTGTTTCCCCACTCCTCCACTTGCACCTGCTGGATGTCCTTGGGCAAGCCGTAGTTCTGATAAGAGCTGTTCTTGAAAAAGAGCAGTTTCTGTCAGAGCTCTCTGAGCCCCGCCTACCTCACAGGGTGTCTGTGGTGGGGAGGGGAAGGGAAAGGATTTTGTAAGCCGCTCTGAGACACCTTTGGGTAGTGAAGGGTGGGGTATAAATCCAATCTCTTCCTCTTCTTCTTCTTCTGATGGGGAGGGAGGAACATACAGGTAGGCATCAATTTGTTTATTTGGAAATGCATATTTTCATTTCCAGCCCGCAAAGCAATTTGGCCAAGTCTTATCAGGATACACAAGATCACGGTAAATAATGAATGCCCCAATCAGAACGGTAAAGCTGTGGGATGGGACAATATAAAATATCGATATATTTTTTAGAAAAAGACAAACAAAGGGGGAGGGGGAAACCAGACAAACTGGCTTCAGTCACCCCCGTGGGTGGTGAAATAAAAATGCTTTGCAGCCAGTGTTCCCTCTAAGCTGAGTTAGTGTGAGTTAGCTCACAGTGCGTGAGCCGAAGGCTAAAAAAAGTGTGAGCTAGCTCACACTGACTCAGCTTAGAAGAAGAAGAAGGATTGGATTTATCCCCCGCCCTTCAATTCGAAACAGGGGTGAGGATCAGAAAGGATTTGGCAAGCCGGAACTCACGGATTAGAAGGTCGAAGGAACTTTTTTCTTCCTTTTTAAAGTCGTGTCTATCTTTGGTTTTGTTCGAGGAGTCCAAAAACACATCTCACACCCCTCTGCCTCCTTATTATTATTATTATTTATTTCTATGGAGAACAAGCTGCCGTCGAACAGTTCAATTATGTCGCTTCCGACACTTTCAAATGAAGCCGTTTCAGGAGAAACATATTTCATTCCCAAGGCTCTCTTGAGTTGGGGTGGGTGGGTGTGGATTTGCATCTTTGAAAAGGACAGTCGGAAGGAGAGAAGGAGAGAATTGCGCCGCGCTTTTGTATCAGAGCTGTGTCTTTATTTGTCCCCCCCCCTTTAATTTTGTTCTTTTTTCCCCCTTTGGATATTGCTTTTGTCGCCATGTGATTCCAGCTGAAACACCAAAGCACCCATTTCTCTTGACAAATTTCCCCCCCCCATTAGAAGAGAAAGGAGGGAAAACATACCCCCCCCCTTTCTGCACACAGCCAAAGCTTCCAACGATTAGCTCAACAGCAAACCAAAAAGTCTGGGAAGGGCGGCCATCTATTTTAATTAAAAATCTCCTGCGATTGATTTTTTGCATGTGAAAAAAAAGCAAGACTCCCCCTTACACGACTCCATTCAATGTCCGACGTGTGCGTTCCTCGCTACAAATAAGCCTTTTGATCATCTGTTCAGAGAAGATGAAAATAAAATATTTTACTCGGTTGTACGCGCAAATAAAATAATCACAGTTGAATGGGAGGGGAGGTAGAGACATCAGATTCTGTCCCGGGGAAGGTACAGTATCCTTCCTAGGAAAAAGAAGGGGAAGTAGATATTTAGTACTGCAGTTGCTGCCGTGCATGCATATCGAAAAGGAGTCATAGGCCATTGCCAGACTGTCGTTCTTGTCATTTGTCGCTATTGCTTTGGGTCTCTCCCCCCCCTTTCCTCATGTGTTTTGCTCTCGCTGGAGCAATAGGGACAAACGAGGAACAAAAATGACGGTGCGGAAGTATATAGAATCATCGAGCACAGAAGTTTGTGCAGGAGGCCAAAGAAGAGGAGGAGGAGGAGGAGATTGGATTTATACCCTGCCCTTCACTACCCAAAGGTGTCTCAGAGCGGCTTACAAACTCCTTTCCCTTCCCCTCCCCACCACAGACACCCTGTGAGGTCAGTGGGGCTGAGAGAGCTCTTGACATAAACTGCTCTTTTTCAGGAACAGCTCTTATCAAAACTACGGCTTGCCCAAGGTCATCCAGCCGGGTGCAAGTGGAGGAGTGGGGAATCAAACCCGGTTCTCCCAGATTAGAGTCCGCACACTTAACCGCTACACCAAACTGAAGACATCAGTGACCTGGGTGTCAACAAAGATGTATCTCGTATACCACTTTGGATGGGGAGGTGTCAACAAAGATGTATCTAGTCTACCACTTTGGATGAGGAGGGGCTGTGGCTCAGTAGACTATCTGCTTGGCATGCAGAAGGTCCCAAGTTCAATCCCTGGCATCTCCAGTTAAAAAAAACTGGCTGTAGGTGAAGCGAAAGACCTCTGCCTGAGGCTCTGGAGAGCAGCTACCAGTATAAGGCAGTTTCATGTGTTCATTTGTATGTTTCTTGGGCAGGGCCATAACTCAGTGGTACAGCTCATGTTTTTGCGTTCAGGAGGGCCTCGGTTCAGTCTCTGGTATAATTCATTTAAGGTTGGGGTCATGCACAACCATAGTTCCGATCTAGCTGTGTTAAGGAGTCCAAGAACCAGGGAGGATTGTGAGGCACTCCAAAGGGATCTGTCAAAGATGGGCGAGTGGGCGTCAACGTGGCAAATGGGGTTCAATGTGCCCAAGTGCAAGGTGATGTACATTGGAGCCAAAAATCCTAAATATAAATACACATTGATGAGGTCCAAACTGGCAGAGACTGACCAAAAGAAAGATCTGGGTTGTAGTAGATAACTCACTGAAAATGTCTAGAGAGTGCGCAACTGCAATAAAAAAGGCCAACACTATGCTGGGGATTATTAAGAAGGGCATTGAAAACAAATCAGCCAGTATCATAATGCCCCTGTATAAATCAATGGTACAACCTCATTTGGAATACTGTGTACAGTTCTGGTCACCACACCTCAAAAAGGATATTATAGCATTGGGGAAAGTGCAGAAAAGGGCAACTAGATTGATAAAAGGGTTGGAACACCTTCCCTATGAAGAAAGGTTAAACCACTTGGGGCTCTTTAGCTGGGAGAAACGACGGATGAAGGGTGACATGATCGAGGTTTACAAGATTATGCATGGGATAGAGCAGGTCGAGAAAGAAGTACTTTTCTCCCTTTCTCACAATACAAGAACTTGTGGGCACTCCATGAAATTGCTGAGCAGTCAGGTTAGAACAGATCAAAGGAAGTCCTTCTTCACCCAAAGAGTGATTAACACATGGAATTCACTGCCACAGGAGGTGGCGGCAGCTACAAGCACGGACAGCTTCAAGAGGGAATTAGATAAGTATATGGAGCAGAAGTCCATCAGTGGCTATTAACCACAAGGTGTAGATAGGAACTCTTGGTCTGGGGCAGGTGATGCTTTGTATTCTTGGTGCTTGGGGGGGGGCAAAAGTGGAAGAACTTCTAGTATCCTGGCCCCACTGATGGACCACCTGATGGCACCTGGTATTTTTGGCCACTGTGTGAAGAAGTGGAGGAGATTGGATTTATACCCCACCCTTCACTACCCAAGGGAGTCTCAGAGCGGCTTACAAACTCTTTTCCCTCCCCCTCCCCCACAACAGACACCCTGTGAGGTAGGTGGGGCTGAGAGAGCTCTTGACAGAAACGGCTCTTTTTCAAGCACAGCTCTTATCAGATCTACGGCTTGCCCAAGGTCATCCAGCCAGGTGCAAGTGGAGGAGTGGGGAATCAAACCCGGTTCTCCCAAATTAGAGTCCGCGCACTTAACTACGACACCAAACTGGCTCTCAGAGTGTTGGGACTGGATGAGCCATTGGCTGGATCCAACATTGGTTTCTCTTACGTTCTTATGTTCAAGTCACCGAAGAATGGTTGTTCCAATAGGGCCACTCCATTAACAATCACTGGCTAGGGTGCATGAGACCAGAATCTAAAAGCATGGTTTGAAGTTGGTTTATAAACCATAGTATGGCTTTGTGTGCTGTGGGAATAGACACCGCCTGGCTTAACCTCGGTGGACTCCCCAGCACAGTGAAATCAGATTGTGTGGAGGCAAACCAGGATTCAAGTAACCATCTGTTTTCACGTATGGTTTCACCCCAGTTACAATAAACCAAGGTTCAGTGTTGGTTAGTAGGGTTTCCAGATTGAACCTGGCAGTGGGAGGGAGGGGTCGAGGGCCGGGACACATTGGGGGAAGGCCTCACAAGTAAGCTCTGAGACTCCCTTGGATAGTGAAGGGCGGGGTATAAATCCAATCTCCTCCTCCTCCTCCTCCTCCTCCTCCTCCTCTTCTTCTTCTTCTTCTCCCACTTCTTCTTCTTCTTCTTCTTCTTCTTCTTCTTCTTCTTCTTCTCCCAGCCTGAGACTAACCAGTTTGGTGTAGTGGTT
>NW_015174331.1:353630-357713 GCF_001447785.1 Gekko japonicus | reverse complement strand
CTTTCTGCCAAGAGGGACAGACTCCTGACACCCCTTCTCAAACTGAGACCGTGCCTCTGGTCTCCTGCTACCCAGCATCTGGTTACCACAGGGACCAAATTCCTTCTTTGGGGCAGTCCTGGACTGCTTGCCTTGACTGCTTGCCTTCCCCCTTCCCGGGACTCCTCTCTTAAAGTAGCGTGGTCTAAGGCGGTTGGGGGAACTATGTGGTCCACAGAACATTACCAGCTTGAAATAGTAAAATATTTATTAAAAAAAGAAAAAGGTTACAAGCATACTTTTAGCTCAGTACCAGATCTGCAACCAGAAGGACAAATAAAAGTTGGTCATAATCACATCCCCTATCCCTGGTTCTAAAATGTACTCTAGCTAGATGTTGAAGTAGAGCAGGCAATTCCAAGCTTAGAAAGTTACAAAATGTTCTAAGGATGTTTCATTACCTCCGACATCCTGCCTCCAGTCAGACAGCCAGGCTTAGCTGCATGTTCAAGATGGCCGCCAGCCTGCTGACCACAGCTCAGCGGTCTGTCGTCTTCCAAGGACCAGCAGAGAAGAAGAGAAGAGATCGGATTTATACCCCACCCTTCACTCGAAGACTCAGAGCGGCTTACAAAACCCTTTCCCTTCCCCTCCCCACAGCAGACACCCTGTGAGGTAGGTGGGGCTGAGAGAGCTCTGTCCTTGAGGGAACAGCTCTGACAGAACTGTGGCTTGCCCAAGGTCATCCAGCAGCTGCAAGTGGAGGAGTGGGGAATCAAACCCGGTTCTCCCAGATTAGAGACCGCACACTTAACCACTACACAAAACGCGTTCTCCTACACCACACTGTCTTTCTCAGTCCCGCCTACTAAGAGACCTTCCCTCATTGGAGCAAGCACTTTTATTAAACCTCTGACTCCACCCATTCTACATCACACTCTCTACCCCCTTTGACCTGGTCCGCCCAGGTCAGACAAGTGGACCCTGGATCGCCCAGGTGCATCCTGGGAGCCCTCTTTGCAGGCATTCTGGGAAATCTCCAGGAGTCACCTGGAGATTCCTAACACCAAATCCCTCAATTCCTTTGTAAGTCAAGCCATTTGCATCACCATGGCTGGTAGCCCAGGGAGAAGAGGGGAAAACCAGGAAGGCTTTAATAACTCAGAGTGAAAACTCAGGTGCGGGGAGGGCGGTTTCCTCCATACTGGCTTTAGCAGAAGTTTCACTTGGCCCGAGTGCTGCCATCTCGCCCCCCGATACATCACAGTGCCACATCTCTGTGGTTTAATTACCTCCCCTTCCCTGCAAAGGCACGCATGACCGGCCCGGTACGGGCAACCCTGCGCATGCCGTATTAATGCATATGTATGTGGACTTTTACATATCAGTTCTATGGGGCGCCGAACTTCAAAAGGAACCTGGATAATCACAGCAGAAGATATCAGAGATCAAACAGAATATCTTTTAAACAGATCTGAGAAGATTAATTTTCATCCAGTGTTACTGCAGGAGATTTTTCCCTCTCTCTCTCCCCTACCCCCTTCTCTTTTTTTGGCTCTTCCTTTAGTTTCTTTGATCTGCTTTGATGTCTTTTTCGGCTCATCTTTCAAATAAAAATCTGTTTAAAATCTTCTCTTTCCCCCCTAGCTTCCCCCCCCCCAAAGTCATTCACACTTCCGAGGGTAAGAAACTCACACGAGTCCAAAAAAGTCCTTTTTCCACCCTTTGCCTGAGACCTCTCTCTGCTAGCAAAAAGACGGGATAATAAAATGGGAATGCCAATTCCAGAGAGACACAGTGAACGACTCCTTCTTCACAATGGACGATTATTCACTTACGGAACGCATGGCCACGAAGTAGGGCAACAGCGACTTGCTTCGATGGCTTTTGGAAAGGATTTGGCAAACGGAACCTCCATGTTCAAACACAGTATACCACAGAATGTGAGATGTTGGGGACAAGCAGTGGGAGGGAATATGCGTAAGCTTGTTGGCACAAAACGTAGAGGATGGCGATTGCTATTTGTCTACATAGGCATGGATAACGGCAATTCTGTTTTTTCTAGCTAGAAGCAGAAAGCCTAATACAGATACAGTTTGGTGTAGTGGTTAAGGGTGCAGACTCTAATCTGGGAGAACCGGGTTTGATTCCGCACTCCTCCACTTGCAGCTGCTGGATGACTTTGGGCAAGCCCTAGTTCTGTCAGAGCTGTTCTCTCAAGAGCAGTCCTCAAAAGAGCTCTCTCAGCCCCACCAACCTCACAGGGTGTCTGTTGTGGGGAGGGGAAGGGAAAGGAGTTTGTAAACTGCTCTGATGAAGGGTGGGATATAAATCCAATCTCCTCCTCCTCCTCCTCCTCTTCTTCTTCTCCTTCTCAAATAAGTAGATGTGGGTTTCAGTTGATAAGGCTGCAGGATATGTTTCCATTGATCATTCCATAGCAGTGGCCATGTAGATTAGGGATCCCTTCTCTTCAGATAAACTATCTAAGGCGGGGGACCCCAAGTGGTGACCATTGGCACTGCGGGGCCCACCAACACCTTTCCTGGTGCCCACCAAATGTTTTTTAAAAGTGGGTGGGGCTTTTGCCCAGCAGGGCTTCTGATTGGCCGTGCAGATGAAAAGGCATCCTGCTCATCAGAGGCTTCAGCTGGAAATGTTGAAGTGATGCTCTTAGAGCAGTATATAATCTTGATCCCTGATATTCAACCATTGGCTCCTCCTCTTGCAGCAGGCATTTTGTGATTGGCCCCGCCTACTGCGGCAGCCATTTTATGGTTGCATCCACCACTCTGTGTCAGAATTCCAAAGGAGCCCACAGGCTCAAAGGGGCTGGGGACTCCAGTTTGTTGTAGTGGTTAAGTGCACGGACTCTAATCTGAGAGTCCGAGTGAAAGGCGGGATATAAATCCAATCTCTTCTTCTTCTTCTTCTTCTTCTTCTTCTTCTTCTTCTTCTTCTTCTTCTTCTTCTTCTTCTTCTTCTTCTTCTTCTTCTTCTTCTTCTGCTCCCAGCCTGAGACTAACCAGTTTGGTGTAGTGGTTAAGTGCGCGGACTCTAATCTGGGAGAGCCGGGTTTGATTCCCCACTCCTCCACTTGCACCTGGCTGGACATGGCCTTGGGCAAACCATAGTTCTGATAAGAGCTGTTCTTGAAAAAAGAGCAGTTTCTGTCAAGAGCTCTCTCAGCCCCACCTACCTCACAGGGTGTCTGTTGTGGGGAGGGGAAGGGAAAGGAGATCTTAAGCCGCTCTGAGACTCCCTTGGGTAGTGAAGGGTGGAGTATAAATCCAATCTCCTCCTCCTCCTCTTCTTCTTCTTCTTCTTCTTCTTCTTCTTCTTCTTCTTCTTCTTCTTCTTCTTCGCCAAGTAGAACTTGTGACTCTTCGGGGGTGGGGGAACTTTGGGGATCAATATGAATGAAGGGACAGAGGCATGACACCCTGCATTGGAAATGGGGAATATATTTTCCCATCTGCGCTGTATCCTACAAAAAAAAACTGGCTCATGAAGTTTTTCCCTGATAAACACACAGCAGTGGGGAGTATAAGGCTGCAGTTTTGTGTCTAGAATTTGGCCAGCACACCCTTTTAGAAGACTGCTGCAAAGAATGAGTTCATTTGTTCAAATCAATATGTAAAAGCCATTTTGGTGTAATGGCTAAATGCACGGACTCTAATCTGGGAGAACCGGGTTTGATTTCCCCACTCCTGCACGTGCAGCTGCTGGATGACCTTGGGCAAGCCATAGCAAACCATAGTTCTCTCAGAGCTGTCCTCACAGGTTGTCTGTCTGTTGTGGGGAGGGGAAGGGAAAGGAGTTTGTAAGGCGCTCTGAGACTCCAAGTGAAGGGCGGGGTATGAATCCAGTCTCCTCCTCCTCCTTCTAAAATCCAAGGCCCTCATTCCCCCACACTTCCTCTTGGCCATCGTTGCCCCTTTTAGGGTTACCAGGAAACAATTCAACAGTCACAGCGGAAGCCAGTGTGCACAGAATTCCCTTGCTGTGCACTGCAAACTCTGAAAGGGCTCAGGTTCAAAACCGAGAAACCCTATCTCCCCTCATGTCCTAGTTCTCCCTCTGCTCGCTCCGGTCCCCTTCTGC
>NW_015174331.1:347088-353581 GCF_001447785.1 Gekko japonicus | reverse complement strand
AATCCTACACCAGTTCAACTTTTCCTTCCCTCGCCGAAGCTAGACAACCTGCCCACGCTTGGACAACGCTGATCCCTGAGCAGTTCCAGTGTCTGTGAACATTCCGTATCGACTCAGAAACTCAACTTATCGGTGCCAGAGCCCCGCATGATGTGGATTGGTCACCACAGGAAGTCATTCCTGACAGAGCGCATTACGCAGGCATAACACCGAAAACCTCTTTGCAGGTCGAAAAGTTGTTTCCGCTCACTGGACAACCAACAAAATCCCAGTGGAATTCTGAGAAACCTTTGTCTCTCTCTCCCCGTCTCCTTTTTTTTGGTTTTGTTTTGTTGTAGGAAAGTGGTTTTTTTTTTAATAAGGCCCCCTTCTACAAAGTACAGGGCTGCATTATCCTGCCCAGCCGGTTGGGCTGATCGCAGGCCGAGACACGGGGTGCCGGAAATTCAATCCTGGATTTCCCAAATCTAATCGAAATGGCACAAGGCTTGATTAATAATGTATCGCTTTATTACGGATACGATGCCGCCGACCATCACAGGATCTGAATAATTGATCAGCCGAGAGAAGCGGCTCGTCCTTTGCTAAAGCGGGGAAAGTTTGACTGGAGTGTTACCGAGGAAAGCTAGGTAAACGGATTAAAATAGATTCCCACTCTCGGCCCTCCGCGGTCTTGACTGGAAGGGATAAGTGACCGGGGTGGAGGTGAAGCAGGGAAAGGACGGAAGCAAGAATCAGGCTAAATCCTTTGGAAGTCTCTAGACAGAGATGGGGGGCCGTGGCTCAGTGGTAGAGCATCAGCTTTGCATGTAGGAGGTTCCAGGTTCAGTTCCCGGCATCTCCAGTTAAAAGGTTCAGGCCTTGGCAGGTGATGTGAAAGCTGTAAGAACATCAGAAGAACCCTGCTGGATCAGTCCCATGGCCCATCGAGTCCAGCATCCCGTCTCACACAGTGGCCAAACAGTTTCCCTGGAGGTCCAACAACAGGGCAGAGAGGCGGAGGCCTTCCCCTGATAAGAACCTAAGAAGAGCCCAGCTGGGTCAGACCAGTGGTCCATCTAGTCCAGCATCTCCTGTCTCGCACAGTGGCCAACCAGTTCCTCTAGAGGGCCAACAACAGGGCATAGAGGCTGAGCCCTTCCCCTGAGAAGAACACCAGAAGAGCCCAGCTGGGTCAGACCAGTGGTCCATCTAGTCCAGCATCTCCTGTCTCGCACAGTGGCCAACCAGTTCCTCTAGAGGTCCAACAACAGGGCAGAGAGTCTGAGGCCTTCCCCTGATAAGAACCTAAGAAGAGCCCAGCTGGGTCAGACCAGTGGTCCATCTAGTCCAGCATCTCCTGTCTCACACAGTGGCCAACCAGTTCCTCTAGAGGGCTAACAACAGGGCAGAGAGGCGGAGGCCTTCCCCTGATAAGAACCTAAGAAGAGCCCAGCTGGGTCAGACCAGTGGTCCATCTAGTCCAGCATCTCCTGTCTCGCACAGTGGCCAACCAGTTCCTCTAGAGGTCCAACAACAGGGCAGAGAGGCGGAGGCCTTCCCCTGATAAGAACCTAAGAAGAGCCCAGCTGGGTCAGACCAGTGGTCCATCTAGTCCAGCATCTCCTGTCTCACACAGTGGCCAACCACTTCCTCTAGAGGGCCAACAACAGGGCAGAGAGGCCGAGGCCTTCCCCTGAGAAGAACACCAGAAGAGCCCTGCTGGGTCAGACCAGGGAGGGTCCATCTAGTCCAGTATCCTGTCTCACACAGGGGCCAGCCAGTTCCTCTGGAGGGCCAACAGCAGGGCATAGAGGCCGAGGCCTTCCCCTCATAAGAAAATCAGAAGTGCCTTCTGCCATGTGCTTTTTGAGCCGCAGCGGGGGACTCCTGGCTGGCCCGGAAGTGACGTGACGACGCCGGGCATGCTGGGGGCGGGGCCACGACCATCCGAGGGAAAACCATAGAGTCCAATAGCAAGAGTCCAGTAGCACCCTAAAGATGAACACCATTTGTGGCAGAGTATGTGCTTTCGTGAGTCACTGCTCACATCACTTTAGATATCTGAAGAAGAGAGCAGTGACTCATGAAAGCTGATACCCTGCCACAAATTGTGTTCATCTTTACGGTGCTACTGGACTTGCTCTTTTCTATTCCTCAAAAGGGAAATGCAGGGCAGAGAATGATCAGAGACAGAGACCCGAAACGGTGGGGGACTTTCCCTGGTACATAGGATACCATTCCATAATCATGAACCCCAAGTTGGTCAGGCTTTCCCCTGCATCTTAATAGTGGACAGCCAGAATGTGAGTCCATCTGTCCTAATATGTGGAGAATAGATGCCAAATGACAACAGCAGGTAAACAACTATAGAATGAGTGATTGGAAGAGGTGTGATATATGCAGAGGGACGTGGAGAAATCAGCATTGGTCATGAGACAGGAAACCTGTGTCTCGATTCAGTCCAGGAGGATGCATCCTCTTGAGCTTCATTATCAGTCCCAATTTGGCAGTCGCTCTTTCCAATCTCCCTTTGAAATTCCTTTGTAAGTGAAGCTTGGCACAGATAGTACTCCATTTTTCTGTTTTATACCTCTGAGGATGCCAGTCACAGTTAGAAGAGAAGAGATTGGATTTATACCCTGCCCTTCACTACCCAAAGGTGTTTCAGAGCGGCTTACAAACTCCTTTCCCTTCCCCTCCCCACAACAGACACCCTGGGAGGTAGGTGGGGCTGAGAGAGCTCTGACAGAAACTGCTCTTTTTCAAGGACAGCTCTTATCAGAACTATGGCTTGCCCAAGGTCATCCAGCCAGGTGCAAGTAGAGGAGTGGGGAACCAAACCCGGTTCTCCCAGATTAGAGTCCGCACACTTCACCACTACACCAAACTGGCTGTCTACTGACGAAACGTCAGGTTCGACAATGCCAAGACCACGGCCACACAACTCGGGAAATCTAAAGCAACTAATGAACGGCTACTCTTAGGTCAGCGAGGCTCCTTAGAACTTTCTCCCCATAACCTGCTCCAGCAGACCTGGCTCTATCATCTGCCCTCATACCATAGCTGGACTGCAAAAACCACCCTTCCTAGCTGGTGAGGAAGAGGGAAGCCAGTTCATCCCACCCGGTGGCCAAAGTCTTTGAGCTTCAGTTTCATTATCTGGCCTTCCAGGGAACAGTCAGGGTTGATTTCTTTTAGGATTGACTGATTTGATCTCCTTGCAGTCCAAGGGACTCTCAAGAGTCTTCTCCAGCACCATCGTTCAAAAGAATCTATTCTTCGGCGCTCGGCCTTCCTCATGGTCCAACTCTCGCAGCCATACATGACTACTGGGAATACCATACCCTCATACCAGACTGCAAAAACCACCCTTCCTAGCTGGTCAGGAAGAGGGTAGCCAGTTCATCCCACCCCGTTACAGACTGTGTAAGGCACACCAGCCATACCTTCACCACTAATCCAGAAACTGCAGCTCTCTTTGTCTTTTCCCAACATATAACAGAAAGGGGGGAACGGGCAGTTAGCGCCATAGCCGCCCGCTGAAAAGCAGGTTGGCAGAGAAGAGGTTACTGTAATAGGGAGCAGGATATATCGGCAGAAGGGATTTTTATTTATTTTTTTTTACCCCCTTTCAGTTTCTCGCTGGCAGTTAAATAGAAAGCAAGGCCTCCCGCCTTATTACTATCATTGTGCCGCGATATTGCATTAAAGGAGTTTAGGGTTTCAAATTGAATGTCAAATATGATATTGCAGGGGAAGCTTGAAGAGTGCGCCGGCGAGCGGATCGGCTCTAGTGGTCTGTTATCGCCTCTGCCCGAGAGAGCGCTGCACTAGCGATCCGCTGGCCGGGCCGGCAAATTATATTTGCTGGTTGCGTGAAGCTTACCGGGCTGGAGGAGAGAGAAATGGATGGCTGGGGAGCAGAGGAAGGCCAGGGAAGAGCAAAGGGAGTGGATCAGAAGGGACCCAATTCAGGATCTGCAGAAGAAGGAGGAGGAGAGGAGGAGGAGATTGGATTTATACCCCGCCCATCACTACCCGAAAGAGTCTCAGAGCAGCTCACAATCTCCTTTCCCTTCCTCTCTCCCAACTGCCACCCCGTGAGGTCGGTGGGGCTGAGAGAGCTCTGAGAGAACTGCCCGTGAGAGAACAGCTCTGAGAGAACTGTGACTGACCCAAGATCAAGCCAGCAGCTGCATGTGGAGGTGTGGGGAATCAAACCCGGTTCTCCCAGGTTAGAGTCCATGCTCCTAACCACGACACCAAACGGGCTCTCAACCTCAGGAGTTGATCGTGTTTAATCAACTCTGGGCCATTTGAGAGCGGAGGGTGATCCCTGCAGTCGAAGGTATAGATAGGAACGCTGGGGCAAGGGATGCTCTGTATTCTTGGTGCTTGGAGGGGGCAACAGTGGGAGGGCTTCTAGTGTCCTGGCCCCACTGGTGGACCTCCTGAGGGCACCTGGTATTTTTGGCCACTGTGTGACACAGAGTGTTGGACTGGATGGGCCATTGGCCTGATCCAACATTGGCTTCTCTTATGTTCTTATATGGAGCAGAGGTCCATCGGTGGCTATTATCCACAAGGTATAGGTAGGAACTCTCAGTCTGGGGCAAGGGATGCTCTGTATTCTTGGTGCTTTGGGGGGGGGAACAGTGGGAGGGCTTCTAGTGTCCTGGCCCCACTGTTGAGCCTCCTGACGGCACCTGGTATTTTTGGCCACTGTGTGACACAGAGTGTTGGACTGGATGGGCCATTGGCCTGATCCAACATTGGCTCCTCTTACGTTCTTAAGTGTAGGGAGCAAAGAGAATGACGTCATCATATTGCTCAGCCAATCAGATTTGGCGCAGGAAGAGATCAGTGAGGGCAACCGAGGGCAATTGAGAGTGAGGATAATTTCTGCGAACTGTTTTACGAGAGAGCCAGTGTGGTATAGTTGTTAGAGAGTCAGACTAGGATCTGGGAAACCCAGCTTGGAATCCCAACTCCGCCACGGTGGCTCACTGAGTGACCTTGTGCCAGACACGCCCTCTCAGCCCAACCAACCGCACAGGGTTGTTGTGAGGACGAATGGAGGAGAGAAGAGTGATGTAAACTGCTTTGGGTCCCTATTGGGTAGAACGTGAGGATGTAAATATAGTAAGCAAGCAAGTAAATAAATACAAATATTGCATTTGTGCGTGCTGGGTGTTCTTTTTTTTTAATTTAAGGGTTTTTTAATTAACTTCCCTAAGAAAGGATAAGTTAGGGAAGGGGCAGGGTGTGGGTTATGACATTCCGGAAACAGTAGATTACGGAGATTCTCTCTAACAATTTAAGCCACTTAATTCAAATTCTACAAGTAGACATACATATTTCCTTTGTTTAAAACATGTTTTCTGATTCTCATTATAATTTGTGCTTCCAGAGTTTATCTCTCTAGTCTCTTGCTTGGGTCCACATATAAACTGGTTTCCATACCACTTCCAGCTTCCGGCCATCATAATATTTTAAGCCTTTCCTATAAAACGTCCATTTCAGCTACTTCTAAAATCTTTTCAATCAGTTCGTCATCTGTTGGCACCTGGTTCACTTTCCAATATTTCACATACAAAATTCTCACTGCTGTTACCGCATGCCGGGGTCATTTTGTAGAAAAAGTGGTGCAGGAGCTCATTAGCATAACTCATTAGCATAACTCATTTGCATATGCCACACCCCCTGACATCTCCGGAAGTGTGTCAGAAGGCAACACCCACCGCTCAGGCTCCACTGGGCTGTTTTGGATTGCTCGCTATTGGGGGGGGGCATGCAGATCTCGCAGGGGAGGGAGAGCTTGTACCTGAATGAAACTTGGTCTTAAAGGTGCCACTGGACTGTTATGGGCCGGGGGGAAGGGGGGCGCTCTACAACTTACCTGGCTGCTTCTTGCTCTGACTGAGGGCTGCTGGGAGCAGGGGGCGGGGCTTGTTGCATGTGCCCGCCCCCTGGGCTCTTTACTGCCGGAGCTCCACTCTGTGCGCTCCTGCAGGAAATGACCCCTGCACCTGATCATTAAAAGCCTTGCTCAGCTCTTGCAAACTGGAACCTTGGCTTCCGTTGTTGAGTCAATCCATCTCATGTTGGCTCTTCCTCTTTTCCTGCTGCCTTCCACTTTTTCTACCATTATTGACTTTTCCAGTGACTCTTGCCTTCTCATAATGTGGCAATCGTACGATAGCCTCCATTTAGTCATTTTAGCTTCTGGAGACAATTCAGGTTTCATTTGACCTAGAACCACTTTTTGGGGGTTCCCCCCCCCAATATACCCATAAAATGCTCTTCCAACATAAAATGCTCTTCCAACATTTCAAAGGAATCCACTTCCTTCCTGTCAGCTTTCTTCATCGTCCAACTTTCACATCCACGTTTAGTAATTGTTGGATTCTCTGGACTTGGTACTGCCGGGGAACCACGAGAAAATAGCAGTGTGCTCAAGGGCTTAGCACAGCGAATCTTCGGGGTAGGTGTGGCAACAGACTTACAAAGT
>NW_015174331.1:342322-346940 GCF_001447785.1 Gekko japonicus | reverse complement strand
CTCCTGTGCGCTCCCGCAGGAAATGACCCCTGACCACATGTATAGCTGTATGTTTTTGTTTCTTATCTAAACATTCCAGTAATATATTTAACAAAAAGAGTTCAGGTTAATATGGCCCATTTGACTTCAGTATTTTCTGCCACCACTCATGAATCTTTTTCCAATACTCTTTTGCTAATACACAATTTATTTATTTATTTATCTGTCAATCACATTTATACCCCGCCTTCCCCACAATGCAGGCTCATATGATAAAGACGACTCTCTTTATCATGACATTTCCAACATTTAATGGACATCCCTTTCGTCATCTGTGCTAATTTTTCCGTAGTTATATACCATCTATAAAACATGTGTGCCGGGTGTTCTGTGGTTTGAATCCCCACTTTGCCGATGACGCTTGCTGGGTGACCTAGGGAGAGTCATATATTCTCAGCCTAACCTACCTCACAGGGTTGTCGTGAGAATAAAATGTGGAAGAGAATTATGTACGCTGCTTTGGATCCCCCCAGGTGGGGGAAAGGTGGGTACAAATGAAGTACAATACAAAAAATTTAAAATTATTCCGAGCATAGAGAATTGGGGACAAACGGGTTTCTCTGTTCCGTTGCTTTTGAGATCTGTTTTTTAAATATTTGTCAGCATTTTCGGTTCCTCGCTTTTGGTAATTCGTTTTGTAGACTGATGAATACTTTCTATGAGTGTGATACACAATTTAAAAATTAGGTATGCAGAACTTGTACACATGGATCCTCAGGTCTGTTCTATTGGGGATAAAAACTCCGATGCCAGTGTCACTTCATGAAAACCCTGGAAATGACATAGGATGGCTCTAGGAGTAGGTATGCAGAACTTGTACACATGGATCCCCAGGTCTGTTCTATTGGGGATGAAAACTCCGATGCCAGTGTCACATCAGGAAAAATCTGGAAATGACATGGGATGGCTCTAGGAATTGTTGTAAATGCTATGGTTTTACCATAGAGTTTCTGGTGATTCCTAGAGCTACCTATCTCATTTCCATTTTTTTTACTGGAATTGCTGTGATGTCACAGCCAGTTTAATGGTCCCCACATATCCCTGCCCACAGCCCTTCCGTTGGTTGCCATGAACCTGGCAACCTTTCTACAAGCAGAACAAATATGTGGGATGTAAACCATAACAGACACATAATGCTTAATGCAGATTTATTGAGACATGAATAACATTCAAAAATGCACATGTTTCATGGAGAAATAGTTGGTTTAAGGGAACAAAAACAGTGGGGAAATAAAGGGTCATGAGTTCATGTGTGGGATGTAAACCATAACAGACACATAAGGCTTAATGCAGATTTATTGAGACATGAATGACATTCAAAAATGCATATGGAGAAATAGTTGGTTTAAGGGAGCAAAAACAGTGGGGAAAAGGGTCTTTCTTCACCCTTCTTAAGTGGAGGCTGGCTTAGCCCCTCCCCGTCAGTGGAGTTCCGCGGTTTCTGATTGGCTGACAATCACTGGGATTTGCGTGAGACCTGAATCACAAGGACTGGTTCAGAGCCCCGGAGGAGAGGCGGGACATTTGAGGGTGGCTGCCCCCGTGCCGCTCCCTTCCGAAGAAACTGGATCACTGGAGGTCCCTGGGGTAGGGGGACCAATCTTAGAAAGGTCATCAGGGAACATCTCCAAGCACCTGTCCAACTATTATTTTTTTAACGGATGCCCAACTGAGCAGTCATGACAACCCTTTGCGTGCTTCCGGTTATCATATTAGTCAACACTGTTCTACCTCACTGCATTTGGCATATGGGGATAAGGGGCAAGTTACATCACAGTGTAAGTAGGGTATCATAAGTACCCAGAGCTTTATGGATAACTGAAGCAGAAGGGGAAGAGGAAAGGGAACAGGCCAGCATTTCAAAACAAGAAATACAGGCAAGTTGCCCTGACCTGGATAGCCCAGGCAAGTGAGATCTCGTCAGATTGCGGAAGCTAAGCAGGGCCGACTCTGGCAAGTACTTGGATGGGAGACTTCCTTGGAATACCAGTGTGGGGGGGGGGCAGGCTTTCTTCAGCCACCTCCCTGAATATTCTCCAGGCCCTCAGTAGGGATCAGTCTCCAAAGGTCAACGTGACTTCCAGGTGCAGACACATGCGTGTACACACAGAGAGACACAAATACCCCCCCCCAAAAAAGACTAGGCAGTAGGCAGTGTTCCCTCTAAGATGAGTTAGTGTGAGCTAGCACACAGTTTTTTAGCCTCTGGTTCCCACATTTTTTGTCTCCGCTCAGGAAGGAGGGCTCCAGAGCAAACGGATTGGTGCAGCAGCCAAATCGCTCGCTCAAAACTTTAACACCAGTAGCTCGCAAAGTAGAATCTTTGTTCACAAGACTCCACAGCTTAGAGGGAGCACTGGAAGTAAGTGATGTGAAAGATGTCGATGGCTATTTGGTAGAGCATCTGCTTGGACTGCAGAAGGTCCCAGGTTTGATCCCCGGCATCTCTGGTTCAAAGGACCAAGTAGTAGGTGATGTGAAAGACCTCTGCCTGATACCCTGGAGAGCAGCTGCCAGTCTGAGCAGACAATGCTGACCCTGATAGAGCAAGGGTCTGGTATCCCATTCAACATGCAGTGGCAATTTCAGTATCGGAGAACAGAAGCCAGGTGCTTCAGTGCTGAACGAGTTGGAGCAGAGCCAGGAATGCAGTCATCGAAAGGGGCCACATAAGATCTTGGTCTGACGCTGTCAGGTTTAATTGGGCATGCTACCTTGCATCAGGTGTGTCTGAGACCCTGGAGAGCAGCTGCCAGTCTGAGCAGACAATGCTGACCCTGATAGAGCAAAGGTCTGGTATCCCATTCAACATGCAGTGGCAATTTCAGTATCGGAGAACAGAAGCCGGGTGCTTCAGTGCTGAACGAGTTGGAGCAGAGCCAGGAATGCAGCCATCGAAAGGGGCCACATAAGAACTTGGTCTGACGCTGTCAGGTTTAATCGGGCGTGCTACCTTGCATCAGGTGTGTTGCTCTAAGCTTCTGGGAGGGAGGGCATAATGCCACCAAGATCAGTTGTGCACAAAAACAAAAACCCCACAGGTTTGGCTAAACCTCCCACAGAGTGCTTAAAATGACCGAATAAAGTCCAAATAAACGGGAGCGCCGAAGGGACTGAGAATGTTCTGGGCTTGATTTATTTGGAAGTCATCGTTGTTTAGGAATCACATCCTCCAGATGAATATGTAAACGGGATCTGCTCAATTGTCACGCTTCACTCCTAGTTTTATCTTTCCCCCCCTTCCAAATAGCAACAGCCTACGGGTTTGTGAAGGATTATGACAGATGTATGGCTTGATCTTTGGGATTCTTTGTTTTAAAAAAAATCAATTTGCTGCACTGGTGTTCAGATCTGAACATCCACAGGTACGAGGGTGGTAATCTTCCAAAATGTATTTTGCCAGAAGTTTGTTTCTAAAGCTTCATAGAAAGGGTGCATAGTCAAACTCGCATTGCTACCTACATCCTAAATTCAGGGAAATGAATCCGCCTTTTACTGAATCAGACCATTGGCCCATCAAGGTCAGTATTGTCTACTCAGACGAGCAGTGGCTCTCCAAGGTCTCAGGCAGAGGTGTGTCACATCACCTGTTTCCTGATCCTTTTAACTGGAGATGCTGGGAATCGAACCTAGGACCTTCTGCATGTCGAGCAGATGCTCAGCCACTGAGCCGTGGGCCCTCCCTCTGTGGCTATTTTTTCCATGGTCTTAATGTCAGAGGAACATCCTAAATTCAGGGAAATGAATCCGCCTTTTCCTGAATCAGACCATTGGCCCATCAAGGTCAGTATTGTCTACTCAGACGAGCAGGGGCTCTCCAAGGTCTCAGGCAGAGGTGTGTCACATCACCTGTGTACTGATCCTTTTAACTGGAGATGCTGGGACTCGAACCTGGGACCTTCTGCGTGTCGAGCAGATGCTCAGCCACTGAGCCCTGGACCCTCCCTCTGTGGCTATTTCTTCCATGGTCTTAATGTCAGAGGGATTGCACATTATGGTAAACAAAGCCAAGACAGCCACTGAAAGAGGTAGCTCTCTGTTTCATTCCCGTCCCTTAAGGTGCTGCTGAACATAAGGACATAAGAAGAGCCCTGTTGGATCAGACCAATAGTCCATCTAGGCCAGCCTCCTGTCTCATACGGTGGCCAACCAGTTCCTCTGAAGGGCCAATAACAGGGAAGAGAGGCCAAGACCCTCCCCTGAGGAAAATATCAGAAGAGCCCTGCTAGATCAGAGCAGCGAGGGTCCATCTAGTCCAGCATCCGGTCTCACACAGGGGCCAACCAGTCCCTCTGGAGGGCCAACAACAGGGCAGAGAGGCCGAGGCCTTCCCCTGATTCTTGCCTCCTGGCTCTGGTATTCAGAGGGTTATGCCCTTTCTGCATTGACAGCTTGCATTCCTCCTGCACTGGTTTTTAGCCTTCTGGTTTATTCATGTTTTCTGTATGCAATCTGCATCTACAAGCAAAACCCGCATTTTTTGAGCTAACTGGCTGCCAACCAGTGTCCCCTCTAAGCTGAGTTAGTGTGAGCTAGCTCACAGGGTTTTTTTAGCCTCCAGCTCACACATTTTTGTCTT
>NW_015174331.1:335011-342027 GCF_001447785.1 Gekko japonicus | reverse complement strand
TGAGAGAGCTCTGACAGAAATGGCTCTTTTTCAAGAACAGCTCTGACAGAACTATGGCTTGCCCAAGGTCATCCAGCAGGTGCAAGTGGAGGAGTGGGGAATCAAACCCAGTTCTCCCAGATTAGAGTCCGCACACTTAACCACTACACCAAACTGGCTCATCACTCACTTACACTTGGCTATTCAAGCCTCGTCTTCTGATTGCATAATATAAAAATTTTGCAACAGCCTCCAAACTAATTTATGCAGTAGCAAGCTCACCTGCTCACAACGTCCATGCCAGTAGCTCACAAAGTAGGATTTTTGCTCACAGGACTCCATAGCTTAGAGGGAGCATTGCTGCCAACCCCTCCCTCCCTCCCTCCCTCCCTCCCTCCTTCTGTGATTCCGCAAAAAGAAAGGGAAGGAAGGGGGAAATCCAGACCCATACATGCAAGACTGACACATTATATTTACTGATTCCTTCTTATGCTCTCTCTGGCTTTTTTAAAGTTTGCCTGAGCGGCAGGACACATCCTCTTTTGTCTTTGGAGAAGGAGGGAAAGAAAACAGAACGGGGAGGGAGCGTCAACCTAAAGAGAGAGAGGCAGAAATGGGGGAGGGGCAGTGGGCAGTACTTAAAAACACCCACAGAAACAATTCTATATTAGAAAGTGATTTGAAAGTGGACGAGAGCAAAGAATTTCTTCAAAAGGCATTTCCGTAGCTGCGGGGCAACAGTGTGCTGGAAGCGGTCTAAACGCAGATTCCTGTAAAACAAATGCAGAAACAAAAGAAAGCCCCGAAACAAAGTGAAAGTGGCAATGGAAGGGAATGAAGAACAAAAGAATAGGACGCACTTAGGGACCAAGGCAAAATTCGGGTGCAGGAAGGGACTTAGTGCCTCTGAATGTGGAGGTTCCCCTCAAGTCACCATGGCTAGTAGTCCTCCGTGAATCTGTCTGATCCCCGTGTAAAGCTGTCGATTCCTGTGGCCATCACTACATTCCCTGGCAGCGAATTCCACATTTTAATCACTCTTTGTGTCAAGTAGTATTTCATTTTGTCCATCCTGAACCTACTGCCCATCGGCTTCACTGGATGCCCTCGAGTTCTTTGTTTCAGCCATAGTTATGTATTCCCTGCTTCATTCAGCTGCTGCCAATGAGATGAACCAGAAGCAAGGAAATGTGTTGTGTTACAAAGTCTAGGCATGAACAAGTTATACAAAACACTATGTTTTGGAGCAAGGCTGGTCTGTCTATTAGGAACTCATAGGTGATTGCCTGGGATGCCAGAGAAAGAGGGGTGCCAGAAAGTTCCCTGTCACCTCCCTAGCCACCCTGGTATATAAGTTTAGAGAGAATCCTACAGTGTCACACCGATGATGTCATTTCCAGTTTTGTGCTGGAAGTAATGCTGTGCATTGGCTTGACACCAGTGAGCCTATGTCTGCCCTTAGATTTCTCCCAGTGTGTTTTCAGCTGCAGTTACTAACCCAAATGTCAGTGACGTGGAGGCAGCAGAAGGGAAAAGTTGGCACTGGTTGACTTCAGCTTTGGGCCTTCCAGGGCTTTTAGTCTGCCAGTGTTGGAAACTGGGCTGATCCAGTATGGCCCTTCATGCATTCTTTTCTTTTAGCTTGGCGGTGATCATTCGGGGGTAGCAACTTGTTGGTACTGCACTGTGCACGTCACCCTGCCCGATATTTCCCTGGGAATATTTAATAGTTGACATATCCGTGGGTTTCCGAGGGCCTTTGATGCTGTTCCATGCTGCAGCCGCACATGCAATGAGTACTCATAAGAACATAAGAACATAAGAGATGCCAATGTTGGATCAGGCCAAAGGCCCATCCAGTCCAACACTCTGTATCACACAGTGGCCAGAAATACCAGTGCCATCAGGAGGTCCACCAGTGGGGCCAGGACATTAGAAGTCCTCCCACTCTTGACCCCCCCAAGCACCAAGAAGACAGAGCATCCCTTGCCCCAGAGCCCCTATCTATACCTTGTGGCTAATAGCCACTGATGGACCTCTGCTCCATATGCTTATCTAATTCCCTTTTGAAGCCGTCCATGCTTGTAGCCGCCACCACTTCCTGTGGCAGTGAATTCCATGTGTTAATCACTCTTTGGGTGAAGAAGGACTCCCTTTTATCCGTTCTAACCCGACTGCTCAGCAATTTCATGGAGTGCCCACGAGTTCTTGTATTGTGAGAAAGGGAGAAAAGTACCTCTTTCTCTACCTGCTCTTTCCCATGCATAATCTTATAAACCTCAGTCATGTCACCCCTCAGTCGTCATTTCTCCAAACTAAAGAGCCCTAAGCGCCTTAACCTTTCCTCATAGGGAAAGTGTTCCAACCCTTTTATCATTCGAGTTGCCCTTTTCTGCACTTTTTCCAAAGCTATAATATCATTTTTAAGGTGTGGTGACCAGGACTGCACACAGTATTCCAAATGAGGTCGCACCATTGATTTATATAGGGGCATTATGATATTGGCTGATCTGTTCTCAATACCCTTCCTAATAATCCTGTGGAATACTCCACTTCCACAGACCCGGAAAAAGAGAAAGAATGTGACAGAAGACGAGTTAGACGGATAACATTGTCCTGTTTCATTTGTGCTCTTCCCTGCCCATCGACAAGAAGGAGAAAGAAATCCGTCTTGCTGGGCCAACTGAGGAGTTGGTCCGTGAGGCCTTCCAGGTCTGGTCTTTTGCGTTTGTCAAAAGAACGAGCCCTTTTAAAGTTCCTACCCAGAGACTCTTACGTGTCGGACCTAGTGAGAAGATGTCATGCCTTCTCTTCCTTTTCTGGCCCATGTTCTCTCAAGAGCCACAAACCTTCCCTTCCTGCCGCCAGCCTGCCTCGAACTGTCACCTTGCTTGTCTTGGGAATGCAAATCACCCAACACCCAAGAGCAAGCCTGTCATCTTCCGTGGTAAACTGGGGAGGAAATGACACAGACATCTGTGTCCCTGTCATGGTTTGTCGGCGGCTGGTGGGGAAGGGGGAGAGGAAGATCTTATTTATGGGCCCACAGCTTGCCACTATCCTCCTCATCATCATCACAGCCTTGCGGAGTTTGTAATCTCTTTAGAAAAGCAATGGGTTACTCGTTGGTCGCCTGTAGATGGGGGCTGGTTATGGGGACTGATTCTGACCACAGATGATGCTAAAAAGGCCTAGTGATCTGTTGACCCCACTGTGTGTGTGTGCAGCCTTCCAGCGAGGTGGTGCCTTCCGGGAGGTGGTGCATGCTCCTTTGCTGGACATTTTCAAGCAGACGCTGGACGACCTTGGGTCTGACCCAAGAAAAATCAGAAGCGTTGTGTCCAGATCAAGGGAGGTGGTCATTCCGCCCTACTCTGCCATGGTCAGGCCTCACCTGGAGTCCTGTGTCCAGTTTTGGGCACCACATTTTAGGAAGGATGTTGACAAGCTGGAGCGTGTCCAGAAGAGGGCAACCAGGATGGTGAGGGGGTTGGAATCCAAGTCTCATGAGGAAAGGCTGAAAGAGTTGGGTATGTTTAGCCTGGGAAAGAGAAGGCTTAGAGGGGACAGGATTGCAGTCTTCAAATATTTGAAGGGCTGTCATGTGGAAGATGGAGCAGATCTATTCGCTCTTGCTCCGGATTGCAAGACTAGATCTAATGGGTGGAAATTACAAGGGAGTTGATACTGGCTCAATATCAGGAAAAACTTCCTAACTGTAAGAGTCGTTGAGCAGTGGAACATTCTGCCTCAGGAGGTGGTGGATGCTCCTTTGCTGGACGTTTTCAAGCGGAGGCTGGACGACCATCTTTCGGGTATGTTGTAGGTATGTAGGGCTATCTTTCAGTATATTCCTGCAGAGTGCAGTCTTCAAATATTTGAAGGACTGTCATGTAGAAGATAGAGCAGATCTAGTCTCTCTTGCTCCGGATTGCAAGACTACATCTAATGGTTGGAAATTACAAGGGAGTCGTTACCGGCTAAATATCAGGAGAAACTTCCTAACTGTAAGAGTGGTTGAACAGTGGAACAGTCTCCCTCAGGAGGTGGTGGATGCTCCTTCGCTGGATGTTTTCAAGCGGAGGCTGGACGACCATCTCTTGGGTATGTTGTAGGTATGTAGGTATGTTTGGCTATCTTTCGGCTATGCTCCTGCAGAGGGCAGGGGGTTGGACTAGATTACCTGCAAGGTCCCTTCCAGCTCTAACATTCTATAATTCTATGATACAGCAGCCAAATCGCTCACTCACAATGTTAATGCCAGTAGCTCACAAAGTAAAATTTTTGCTCACAGGACTCCACAGCTTAGAGGGAGCATTGCTCCTCAGTGCCAATTAGTTATTCTAACACACACACACACCCTGGTCCTGTGTGCTGAAATGTTCACTGTCCACCCTTGGCACAAACCACTCTGCCTTTCGGGTTCTGTGCTGCGCCGGTCACAAAGCAGTCGCTTATCAAATGCAGACCAGAGAGGCGCCGGCTTAGCCACTGAGGTTCATCCTGCAGGGATGCGTCTTCAGAACGAGAGCCTGGATGATGGATCTTTGAGACCACCGGCAGTTTCTCTGTTTTCTATTACCTATCCTTCTGAGAACAGGTTCAGAGAAATCACATTAAAGAGAGTCCTACCAAACAGGTGGGTAAAAGGTCTCCGTGTTTATTCATCAAAATCAATGGAGAGATGTTCGTCATGGAGCTGCAAAGGACCGGGAGCTAAACCATCCATCATGATGTGGGAGAGGAGCACCTTCATGCATTCTCATCCCCCCCCCTTTCTCTCGGTCTCACCTTACTCATGTTTAAATGGATAGAAATTCATCTTTCTCTCCGAAGAGCCACACGGTTGCAAAACAGTTGGCTCTTAAACAAGCTGCCAGTGTGGGCTGCATTTGTCATGCTCTCTCTCTCCCCACCCCCTTTAAAACTTTCTTTATATCACACCTTTCTCCCCAGTGGTGACCCAAAACAGCTTACGCCGTTCTTCTTTCCTCTGTTTTATCCTCACAACAACCCTGTGAGGTAGGCTAGGCTGAGAGGGCGTGACTGGCCTGAGGTTCCCCAGCAAGTTTCCATGGCAGAGACAGGATTCAAACCCATGTTTCCCAGATCCTAGTCTGCATGGTCAAAGCAATGGTATTCCCAGTAGTCATGTATGGCTGCGAGAGTTGGACTATAAGGAAGGCCAAGCGCCGAAGAATAGATTCTTTTGAACTATGGTGCTGGAGAAGACTCTTGAGAGTCCCTTGGACTGCAAGAAGATCAGTCAATCCTAAAAGAAATCAACCCTGACTGTTCCCTGGAAGGCCAGATAATGAAACTGAAGCTCAAATACTTTGGCCACCAAATGAGAAGGGAGCACTCACTGGAGAAGACCCTGATGCTGGGAAAGATTGAAAGTCAAAGAAGAAGGGGACGGCAAAGGATGAGATGGTTAGACAGTGTCATAGATGCAACGGACATGAAATTGAGCAAACGTCAGAGGACAGCGGAAGACAGGAAGGCCTGGCGTGATCTGGTCCATGGGGTCGCAAAGAGTCGGACTCAACTGTGCGACTGAACAACAACAACAACAAAAGTCCAACACTTTAACTACTGTGTGTGTGTAAAGCACCATCAAGAGGAGGAGGAGGAGGAGATTGGATTTATACCCCACCCTTTACTCTGAGTCTCAGAGTCACTTACAATCTCCTTTTCCTTCCCCTCCCCACAACAGACACCTTGCAAGGTAGGTGGGGCTGAAAGAGCTCTTTCCAGAACTGTCCTTGAGAGAACAGCTCTGAGAGAACTATGGCTTGTCCAGCGTCATCCAGCAGCTGCAAGTGGAGGAGTGGGGAATCAAACCCGGTTCTCCCAAACCCACAAAGACAGCTGCAGTGCCACATCACTTTCAGTGAAAAACTTGGAAGTGACGTAGAGTAGCTCTAGAAATCACTGGAAATTCTATAGTTTTACCATAGAGTTTCCGGCAATCCCTAGAGTTACCTGTGTTGCTTCCAGTTTTTTTACTAGAAGTGATATGACACTGCAGCTGGAGTCACAGCCCCCCCCATCCCACCCACAGCCCTCCCACATCACTTTCAGTGAAAACTGGAAGTGACATAGAGTAGCTCTAGGAATCACTGGGAACTCTATAGCTTTACCATAGAGTTTCCGGCAACCCCTAGAGTGGCCTGTATCGCTTCCAGTTTTTTACTAGAAGTGATATGACACTGCAGCTGGTGTCACAGCCCCCCCATCCCTCCCACAGCTCGCCCAAGGCTGACCTTCTCCAGTGTTGGTTGCCCCAGAATTGTTTGGCAGCATGAGGCCCCCTTCTCTAATCCTGCTCATGAGGAAGATTCCCCAAC
Source organism: Gekko japonicus (assembly GCF_001447785.1). NCBI lineage: Eukaryota > Metazoa > Chordata > Lepidosauria > Squamata > Gekkonidae > Gekko > Gekko japonicus. The sequence goes on along the minus strand of NW_015174331.1, from coordinate 335,698 downwards.
AAGCATGACTAGGACTGAGGCCACTTAACACCAATAACATTGGTACCAAAGCTTTTTCAGGAGCTGCATGGCTCTTGCTCACACAACACCTATGTTTGGGTGCCTTAGTCCTGGTTAACCAGTTTATAAGAACATAGGAACACAAGAGAAGCCATGTTGGATGAGTCCAATGGCCCATCCAGTCCAACACTCTGTGTCATACAGTGGCCAAAAACCAGGGGCCCTCAGGAGGTCCACCAGCTGTTTCAGAACTTCTTTCTTGTCCTGGTGGCATAGCTCCCTTTCTCCCCCTTCAGGCCTCCCTTGGAAACCACTCCTTGCCCTGCTAGACGTCCCTTGCCAGTGGAACAGGAAGTCACATCCCCCTGGCTCCAGAGGTAATGGAAAGAGAGGCCACCTGACACGCGTGAACTCCCTGGGCGTACTTCTGCAGAAGACCCCTTGGGCTCACGTAAGAAGCCTGACAAAATGCCAGTTTCCCCCACAGTTCTTCCATTTCATTCTTTTCAACTGGTTCCCGCCAACAAGGCTCCCCATTTCCGATGAATAAGTGAAACAGTTCGTTCCTCAGCTTGTCAGCGCGGACTGCAGTGCCTGAACATTCGGTCGTGGCCGTTAAAGAGACAGTGACACTTCAGGGGACGATAATAATAATAATAATAATTATTATTATTATTATTATTATTA
>NW_015174331.1:310817-334997 GCF_001447785.1 Gekko japonicus | reverse complement strand
GAACGGGAGTCCCCCGCCGGCAAGGTAAGTGCCACTTGGCAACCCTAGCGAACGGGCTCAGGGCGGCTCACAAAAAAGGCACCATGTGCCAATATAAAGCAATAAAACACATAAAACAACCATTATCAGAATAAAGTGCTCAGCAGTGTTATTGAGCATTCAATCAGAGCAAGATGGTGGCCTGTAGATGAAGCTCCGAGCCCGATTCGGCGGGACGGTCAGTCGAAGCACTGTGGCTCGATCTTGTAATGGCTTTACCATAGAGTCATGTTCCCATGAGGTAGTTGGTGGTGGTGGTGGTGGCGGCTCCTAATTGAAAGCCTGGTGGAAGAGTTCCGTCTTGCAGGCCCTGCGGAACTGTGAGATAAGGGACTTTACTCTCGCTTGCTGGACCAGTTCCAACTCGAACAGCCACTCCAGACCGCTTGCCGGTTGAAGAGTGGTTCTCTGCTGCCACACCACTCTGGGGTATTTTTAGCATAAAGCACGGAACCAGATGCTCTGATCTGTCCCTGATGTGACTGAAATCGGGGGGGGGGGGGAGAAAAGGGATCCTGAAGGAGAGGCAGACAAATTGGACAGAAAAGATGGCAGTGCGGTTTGGACTGATTTGGGGGCAGGATCACCCCAGGCGTCGAGACATGTGCCTCATCTTCCAACAGTGCAACACTGTAAAATGTCTGTGGTGGAGTGTTATATATCGTTTTCAATCCCAGTCTAGCTGGGCCAAGCAAGATGCTAAAAGGAAGACACAACTAGCGTGGAAAGCTGTTAACGTTAAAGCGCTTGGGGCTCTTTAGCTTGGAGAAACGACGGCTGAGGGGGTGACATGATCGAAGTTTATAAGATTATGCATGGGGTAGAGCAGGTCGAGAAAGAAGTCCTTTTCTCCCTTTCTCACAAGACAAGAACTCGTGGGCACTCCATGAAATTGCTGAGCGGTCAGGTTAGAATGGATAAAAGGAAGCCCTTCTTCACCCAAAGAGTGATTCACACATGGAATTCACTGCCGCAGGAGATGGTGGTGTCTACAAGCATGGACGGCTTCAAGAGGGAATTAGATAAGCATATGGAGCAGAGGTCCATTAGTGGCTATTAGCACCAAGGTATAGATAGGAACTCTCAGTCTGGGGCAAGAGATGCTCTGTATTCTTGGTGCTTGGGGGGGCAACAGTGGAAGGGCTTCTAGTGTCCTGGCCCCACTGCTGGACCTCCTGATGGCACCTGGTATTTTTGGCCACTGTGTGAGACAGAGTGTTCAACTGGATGGGCCATTGGCCTGATCCAACATTGGCTCCTCTGATGTTCTTATATGTCGCTCTCCCCCCTCCCGCCAGAAGCTGTTGTAGAATTTATCCATGTGATAAACCTCATATCGTCCTATTTTCTCCTCCTCTCACCTGAGGCAGACGAGGATGCCAAGACAATGGTTGGGAAACGCAGAATGGAGTAGTGTCATTGCATGAGGAAAGCTCTAGAAGGGCCCCGGTCACATGGGCCGGATATCGCGGGGGGGAGGCGTGGCTGTTTGCCCTGGAGTGAACTACCACGCGGCAGCCGGATCAAACGTCCTGCCGACATCCCGTGGTTGGGGGGAGGTGCCGATCATACCTCACTCCTGTGGCGCTGCAAAGAAGCGGTGCTGCGAGGGTTGTGTGTTTTTTTTTTAATCCAAGTGTTCGCATGCGCCGTTGGGTGCTTGTGTGCACCTGTGAAGACTTGATTAAAAAAAAACTTTTTGCGACGGGACATGGGCGGGCGCCGGATGCCACGAGCTAACACCAGAAATGTGATCTGACGCCCGCCCTTGCCCCGTGGTTTCCAGAAACTAGTACCTCAGAGGTACCAGTTCTTTACAGTGCATCTTCGGAGTGAAGCCTCGGGTGAGCAACGGGAGCTCTACGCTTCCCAGATGTGATGCTGTGATCGCGCCCAGAAAATCCACCTATCTTCCGTCTCTCTAGTGTGCCTAATGCTCTGTGTGACCGGGGCCATTATATTATGGAGTGTGTGGGTGCCATTTTGGACAGTGGTCACGTGGCAGAACTGCAGGGAGAGGAGACGCTCGCTCTCCTGTTCTCCTCTGGAATACAGGGTCATCCGAGGACTTTGACCTAAGCAAGTTTTTTTCTTTAATGAGATTTGTTTTTTCTTTGGAACTCAAGCCCATGTGGTGTAACCAGGGGTTATTTCGTAGAAAAAGAGCTAGGGGGACTCATTAGCATAACTCATTAGCATATGCCACACCCCCTGACATCACCAGAAGTGTGTCCTCCCCACAGCCGGCGGCGACCTCCAGCGGGCACCAGCAGGGAGCTCCAGGCCCCGCCCTCCCGCACCTCACCCGGGGGGATGGCGTCCCCCCGCGTCCCCCCCCAAATGACCCCTGGGTGTAACTGAACCGTATCATGATGGAAGAGTGTCAGACTAGGATCTGGAAGACCCTGGTTCGAATCCCAACTCTGTCATGGAAGCTCGTTGGGTGACCGTGGGCCAGTCACGCACTCTGAGCCTAACCGACCTCACAGGGTTGCTGTGAGGATAAAATGGAGGAGAGGGGAAGGATGTCAGCCACTCTGGGTCCCCATTGGGAAGAAAGTCAGGGTGTCAATGAATTAGATAAACACATAGATTTTAGGTCTCCTAACTGTGGAGCGATTAGGTAAGAGGACAGGAGGGGTGAAGAGGGCACCAGAGCCAGTTTGGTGTCGTGGTTAAGTGTGCGGACTCTAATCTGGAAGAACCGGGTTTGATTCCCCACTCCTCCACTTGCACCTGCTGGATGACCTTGGGCAAGCCCCAGTTCTGGCACAGCTGTCCTTGAAAAAGAGCAGTTTCTGTCAAGAGCTCTCTCAGCCCTGCCTACCTCACAGGGTGTCTGTTGTGGGGAGGGGGAGGGAAAAGGAGTTTGTAAGCTGCTCTGAGACACCTTTGGATAGTGAAGGGCGGGGTATAAATCCAATCTCTTCCTCCTCCTCCTCCTCCGTCTTCTTCGTCCTTTCCTTCTTCTCCATGTGTGTCACTCTGCGTCAGTCATCTGTTGGCTCTCCCACTATTTAGGGGGGCCCGTCTGGCTTCATGGCTCTATCTCTGTGGAATGGGAGAGCCAGTTTGGTGTAGTGATTAGGAGCGCGGACTCTAATCTGGGAGAACTGGGTTTGATTCCCCACTCCTCCACTGGCTGCTGGGATGACCTTGGGCAAGCCCCAGTTCTGGCACAGCTGTCCTTGAAAAAGAGCAGTTTCTGTCAGAGCTCTCTCAGCCCCGCCTACCTCACAGGGTGTCTGTTGTGGGGAGGGGAAGGGAAAGGAGTTCATAAGCCGCTCTGAGACACCTTTGGATAGTGAAGGGCGGGGTATAAATCCAATCTCTTCCTCCTCCTCCTCCTCTTCTTCTTCTTCTTCTTCTTCATAGAAACGTTCTCAATCAATGAACGTGGCCCTGCCAAACTGAGGCACGCAACTGTCTTTGGACACGGCCCTCTTTTTTCTGTTTCCGAAACTTCTGCTTACTCCCGCCGGTGTTATTTAACGCTGCTTTCCCGCCCTCTTTGAACGCAGGGAGAGGCGAATGCCCAGCGGTCATTTCCTTTATTAAATGAGATCGACAACAGTGGAATAAAAAGCCGGTCATCTCGTTGTCCGGCCTAATTATATGGTGTGGTGTGAGGAGTCCCAGAGGCTTTCCGCTTTAGACTTAAAAAAACCCAAAACAATTAGTCCGTGGCTATTTTCGACTCGCTTCTGCGAGCCCCCTCCGAAGAAGTCATTCCTTTCTGTGGGACCCTGAAAGGGAATTGGGTTATTTCTTTTTGCCGACCGAAGCTCTGACATAGGAGAGGGGGAGGAGGGTATGCAGGGGGAAACGCTCCAAATTATTATTATTTTTAACTCGTTGAAGTGTGCTATCGACATCCCTCAAGAGTCAGGCAATGGAGGATCCTCGCAGATAGGCCTTGGGGAGTGATTGAGACGAGGGGCTGATGCAGTAAATGCAATTTGTTTTAATTAAGGCGATGGACTCTTGCATAATTCACGGGGCTGCTTCTCAAATGACCACGCGAGGCAGTTGGGGAGAATTACAAGTCATTCCCATAAATCCCATTAACTATAATGCAGCAAATGTTGCAGGAAGCTGAACGAGACGGAGATGGGAAAGGGATCCATCCGGAAACATAAAAGCAACATTTCGGTTTATGCAACAGAGACAGCTCGGAGATGTCCGTGTTGCCCGGCCCAACCGCTCGCTGTGAGTGACAGATGGCCCCTCGATGAGGAGCAACCGGAGACAAAATGGCAGGCAACGAGGAAGGTGATGATGGACCTCTCCTACAAGGGGCGGCTGTTGTCTCCACGACTGGCCACAGAAGACTGGACGAAACTGAGTTTTGGACGGATCCAGCAGGGCTCTTCTTGTGTCATGACTTCGTGATTTATGGAGACGGCTCGATTTGAGTCCAGTAGTGCCTTAGAGAGCTTTCGAGAGTCCCTTCGTCAGAGACCTCATGAGGTTGATGGACTTCCACACAATGGGGCTGAACTTAGTGCCTTCCCTGTGTTCGAGTGAACGATTCGGCTTGTCTGGACATTGGAGGGCACTACATTACTAAGGGTGTCTAGGTGTTCTCTCCTTGAATGGAGTGCTTCTCTTTGTCTTAACCTGGGAGCTGCCCTCTGACCCCTCTTCTCTCGCTCCCTTTGTCCTCTCCCTCCTTCACATGGCCTTCCATGGAAACACATGTCTCTACAGGTCTCTCCTGTAAAGACAGTGCCTGTAAATGACCAGACAAGCTGGTCATTTAGAGCCATAGAGCTGGAAGGGACCTCCAGGGTCTTGTTTTCCAACCCCCTGCACAATGTGATAGGGAAAGTACTCTTTAGATTAGACTTCTCTTTCTCTCCTTTTGTCTGCAACCCGAATGTGAACGGGATCTACTTGAATAAATGTAACTTTACCTTTTCTTTTTTCTTTTCTATTTTTGCAATGTACTTCTTGGGAGATTGATTTCCCGCATTCAGGATCACGCTTCTATGACTGGGCAAAACTCTGCTATATCAACCCAATATTCCAGTACCATGAAGATGGTTTTAGAGGGTTGCTTTGCTAGTCTGCAGTAGAACAGCTAGGTTCAAGTCTCACGAGGAAAGGCTGAAAGAGTTGGGTCTGTTTAGCCTGGGAAAGAGAAGGCGTAGAGGGGACATGATTGCAGTCTTCAAGTATTGGAAGGGCTGTCATGTAGAAGATGGAGCAGATCTATTCCCTCTTGCTCTGGATGGCAAGACTAGATCTAATGGGTAGAAGTTACAAGGGAGTCGAAACCGGCTAAATATCAGGAGGAACTTCCTAACTTTAAGAGTGATTTGAGCAGTGGAACAGACTGCCTCAGGAGGTGGTGGAGGCTCCTTCGCTGGACGTCTTCAAGCGGAGGCTGGACGATCACCTTTCGGGTATGTTGTAGGGCTCTCTTTCGGCTGTGCTCCTGCAGAGCGCAGGGGGTTGGACTAGATGACCTGCAAAGTCCCTTCCAACGCTAACATTCTATGATTCTATATGAAGGCATGGCGGAAGACTCTATTGCCCAGAATTCTAAGCCCAGCAGAAAGTACACTTCCAAGTAAGCAGGGCCTATGTAAGCCACCCTGAGCCCATCCCCGGGTAGAGCAGGATATAAAAATAACAAAAATAAATAAATAAATAAACCAGGATGGTGAGAGGGTTGGAATCCAAGTCTTACGAGGAAAGGCTGAAAGAGTTGGGGATGTTTAGCCTAGGAAAGAGAAGGCTTAGAGGGGACATGATTGCAGCCTTCATATATCTGAAGGGCTGTCATGTAGAAGATGGAGCAGATCTAGTCTCTCTTGCTCCGGATTGCAAGACTAGATCCACGGGTGGAAATTACAAGGGAGTCGATACCAGTTAAATATCAGGAGAAACTTCCTAACGGTAAGAGTGGTTGAGCAGTGGAACAGACTGCCTCAGGAGATGGTGGATGCTCCTTCGCTGGACGTTTTGAAGCGGAGGCTGGACGACCATCTTTCGGGTATGTTGCCGGACTATCTTTCGGCTGTGCTCCTGCAGAGTGCAGACGGTTGGACTAGATGACCTGCAAAGGTCCCTTCCAACTCTAACATTCTATGATTCTATGATTCAAAGTCCAACAGCACCTTAGAAACCAAGAAGATTTTGAGGGCATCAGCTTTTTGAGACTCCAGGCTCCCTTCGTCGGATGGCATGGGAGCTCTGACGCTCCAAAACTCATTCCTCCCCAGATCTTCTTGGTGTTCAAAGATGCACCTGGACTCGAACCTGGCCATTCTGTGGCAGACCAACTCAGCTTCCCTCAAAGCTGATTTATAGAGGGTTATCTGGGGCTTTGCTCAGGATTGCCTTGCTGAAGGGAGCGCCTGGATCACCTACCCCATAGTGCTTTGGGAGCCAAGAACTGCCTTTCTGTAAGACGCGCACACTCAGATTGTCTTTGAACATTCTTGTTCCACCAAAAGGCAGTTCTTGGTTCCCAAAGCACTATGGGACATTTGCAAAGAAGAGGAGGAGGAGGAGGAGGAGGAGATTGGATTTATACCCCACCCTGTGAGGTCGGTGGGGCTGAGAGAACTCTGACAGAAACTGCTCTTTTTCAAGGACAGCTGTGCCAGAACTACGGCTTGCCCAAGGTCATCCAGCAGGTGCAAATGGAGGCGTCGGGGAATCAAACGCGGTTCTCCCAGATTAGAGTCCGCGCACTTAGCCACTACACCAAACCCGCTATCAAACTGGCAAACGATTTGGGAGCAGGTTGGTGTGTCTGAAAGTGGTCTGTCAGTCATTCGGTAAGGAACACCGTTGCCCTTCGCCTCTTTGAGAATGACCTGGCGACGATACCTGACTCACTGGGGAGGGCAGGATCCGGCCAGAGAGCGACATTTTCTCCGTTCCCGTGGTGTCGTGGAAGAGACTGAATCATGTGGCAGCCTCTCTCTTGGCAATCGATAGGCTTCTGAAGTGTTTATTTATGCCTGGATGATTTCTTGGAAGCGTAATAAGATGCGTATGAAGGAGGCTTGAGAGAAATGTCTGCGTTTCTCAGCCGTGCCCAGCCCACTGGGTGAGGAATTCAAATAATCTGTGTAGTGCATGCTTCAGCCTCATAGGCAAATGAGACAGGAATAAGACCAAGTTTTATTCAGGTACGAGCTCTCCCTCCTCTGCAAGGACAGATCTGCACGTCCCCCCCTCCCCCAATAGCTAGCAATCCAAAACAGTCCAGTGGAGCCTGAGGGGTGGGTGTTGCCTTCTGACACATTTCCAGTGATGTCAGGGGGTGTGGCATATGCTGTTAGAACCAGGGGTCATTTCCTGCAGGATCGCACAGGAGCAGAGCTCCGGCAATAAAGAGCCCAGGGGGCGGGCACATGCAACAAGCCCCACCCCCTGCTCCCAGCAGCACTCAGTCAGAAGAAGAAGCAGCCAGGTAAGCTGCAGAGCCCCCCCCCCCGGTCCAAAACAGTCCAGTGGCACCTTTAAGACCAAATTTTATTCAGGTACGAGCTCTCCCTCCTCTGCGAGGACAGATCTGCACGCCTCCCCGCCCAATAGCTAGCAATCCAAAACAGTCCAGTGGAGCCTGAGCGGTGGGTGTTGCCTTCTGACACACTTCCGGTGATGTCAGGGGGTGTGGCATATGCAAATATGCTAATGAGTTACGCTAATGAGCCCCTGCACCTCTTTTTCTATGAAATGACCTATCTTGATAGCACTTAACACTTGCACATCTATCTATCTAGCTAGCTAGCTAGCTAGCTAGCATCTATTATTTATCTATCTATCATCTATCTTTTTTAACAATAAAAAATTAGATTTGCCAACATACTACAGAACTTAACAAGGCTATATCCATTTAACGGTCAAAAGGTTGTCGAACAAAATAAACATGCACCAATAGACCAAATACAACAAAGCTTAATAAAGCTACCTCCATTTTGCAGTCAGTTAATAGACAAACAAATTAATCAAAAAGCAATGCAACAAAAATTAATCTCCAGCTTCCACCTGAAGGCTGGCAACCCTCCCTGTAGGCTGGCAGCCCTAAGATTATGGTGTCCTTCTTAGACATGAGCCTTCATGGGGAGATTACGCAGAACATCTGGACATCCGTCATCCTACTGAGAAGTCCTTTGGCTAGGCTAGTGATTCAGAAGTGCCTTGTCTTCATCCAAACCTTGGTCAACACCGTAAAAACTCCCAGTTCAACAAATTCACATGGCAGTCTTCCTTTGAGATTCTTTAGCTTAAAAAATAGAAACTTTCAGGTCAGCAACTGCGTGACCCAGGAGACTGAGATGTTCTCTCGCTGGCTTCTACATAGACCCCGTTTTAATGTTTACATCGGGAGGGAAGGTGGCATGGTAGAGGCCAATCTCGTCCGATCGTGGAAAGTAAGCAGGGTCAGTACTTGGATGGCAATGGCAACAATGGCAAACCACCTCTGCTTCTCATTTGTCTTGAAAGTCCTTTGCTGGGGTCACCGTAGGTTGGAAGCTAAGCAGAGATTTTACTTGAAAGGGAGACCTCCCAGGAAGGCTCTGTAGAGGAAGGCAATGGCAAACCACCTCTGCTTCTCATTTGTCTTGAAAGTCCTTTGCTGGGGTCACCGTAGGTTGGAAGCTAAGCAGAGATTTTACTTGAAAGGGAGACCTCCCAGGAAGGCTCTGTAGAGGAAGGCCATGGCAAACCACCTCCGTTTCTCATTTGTCTTGAAAGTGCTTTGCTGGGGTCACCATAGGTTGGAAGCTAAGCGGAGTTGGTACTTGAAAGGGAGACCTCCAAGGAAGGCTCTATAGAGGAAGGCCATGGCAAACCACCTCCGTTTCTCATTTGTCTTGAAAGTGCTTTGCTGGGGTCACCATAGGTTGGAAGCTAAGCAGAGTTGGTACTTGAAAGGGAGACCACCAAGGAACGCTCTGTAGAGGAAGGTCATGGCAAACCACCTCCGTTTCTCATTTGTCTTGAAAGTCCTTTGATGGGGTCACCATAGGTTGGAAGCTAAGCAGAGTTGGTACTTGAAAGGGAGACCACCAAGGAAGGCTCTGTAGAGGAAGGCCATCCCAAATTACCTCTGTGTTTCACTTGCCTCGAGAGACCCTTGCTGTGGTCACTATAAGTCATCTATGACTTGACACCCCTTTACCACACAATGTTAACATTTCTTCAGTTGTATAGAGAGTAGGGATGATTCAAAGTTCTGTGCAAACATGTTCAGTGGTCAGACTGACCATATTCCATGGTAGCAACCAGTGGCTGTTTGGTTCATGCCAAGCCATGAATACCTGCCAAACCGGTTTGCACTGGTTTCCCCCAAAAATGGCGCATGCGCAAAGATGCTCCTGCTCCAAACCGACCAACAGCCATCAACTTCACGAAGGACTGCTTCGCCAGACACTGGAGGGTAGGGTTTTATTGAGACACAATGTTTTTTGATGACTGAGCTATACGATTTCCAAGTGATCTAACTGTGTACTTTAACTATCGCCTGCTGAGCACAGCAGTTATGCAGCAAGAATTCAACATGTACTAATAGGTTTATATTTACTGAACGACACAAATTCTGGAAGTGTCTAGACCTTAGTGGCATGTCAGATGTCTCCAGATAGAGGGATCACCAGCAGGAAGGCTTGGAAAGTCAATGTTGGAAAGAATAGTCAGTGCTGGTCTGAATGTCCCAAGGCAGGTAAATATGTCCATACTCAGAGAAATCGTTCTAGGATTCAGTTAACCACATTATTCTGAATAATATTTGCGCCAAGAGCATGAAATGCCAATAGGAGACCCTTTCCCCTTAACAGGCAACTGGGGGGGGGGGAATGAACAGGGAAGTCACGTATTGGACACATGGTCAATATTCCCATATTCAGCAGGCCCAAATAAATCGGGCTGATTGCTGGTATCTGATAAGTTATTGACCAACAATTGTGTATTAGACATTCTGAAAGATGTCTAGACGCATTTACAGGGAATTCATAAGCAGCTGTCTATATTCTGGGTGGACTCGCACATCAACCGGAAAGCTATTTAGTTTGTTCAATTCCTAACCTGCTGGGTCACTGCATTGGTCGGGCTGAATGTTTTTGCAATGTTCGAAAAGAGGCCACCTTGGTATATACGTTATGTGTAGTAGAGTGTCTGTTTGTAGTGTGTAGATTTGTTTGTTGTAGATTAAAATAAAAAACAAAAATTAGAAAAAAAGGAAAAAAAGAAAAGAGGCCACCTTGGTCGTTGACCCTAAAATACTCCTTGAATTGGCGGCTCGTTCTGAGACACGGCCAAAGAGCCCATTAACTTCCTTCCTCCATTTGAAGAACTACCAAGGGCCTGGCAGGGTTCTCTCGTAGTGACCCTCGGGCATCCTCTCTGTACATATTGTAGGGCCCACCAAAATGTTGCATCAAATCTCACTCTTTTCTTAGCTGTTCCGCGGGATATCTGCCAGCTGTTTACAGCTGCTTCTTCCTCTGTTCTGCTTCAGAATGATTTTCAATGTGTTGTCTTCTGTCTGTCTGTCTGTCTGTCTGTCTGTCTGTCTGTCTGATAGATAGATAGATAGATAGATAGATAGATGATAGATGATGATGATGATGATGATGATGAAGAAGATAGATAGATAGATAGATAGATAGATAGATAGATAGATAGATAGATAGATAGATAGATGATAGATAATAATAATAATAATATACTTTATTGTCATTGTACATAGTACAACAGTATCCATAAAACTCTCTTCCCACTAGGCTTCCCAGACCCCCCGGTCCAGGCGGGGGTTCCCCTGATTTTTCAGGCTTCTGCCTACTGGCAGGGGAAGCCCCACCTCCAAACAGGGAGGTCACGCGACAATGTCCGCGGTATGATGATGTCACATGGAAGTGATGTCATTACATCAGGACGTCGCATGGTGACGCTCTGCTTTTTGGGCTTTGGTTTTAGGCCAAAAAACCTATTGAGTTTTGCCAAAAGTGCAAAGCACCATAGTGCAACGTCCCCAATGTGATGATGTTACTTCCACATAATTGGGGATGTCATGTCCCTCCACCCCAGAACGCCCCCCTCAAATTCCCCCACTGGCAAGCTGAGGGGACCTGGTAACTAGGCTTACCAAGGTCCGGTGGGGGAATTGTATTTCCTGGCAGGATCCTTGCCGCGGGGACGGCTGCACGCACTGCACCTGCCGTCACCAGGATGTGACACTCCGCGTCGCTCTGGCAACGGGGCTGGGTGCAGCGCGTGCAGCCGTCCCCGCAGCAAGGATCCTGCCAGGAAATACAATTCCCCCGCCAGACCGTGGTGAGCCTGCAGGTAACCCTACCTCCAACCCCACATTTCAAAGGAATCTGCTTTCCTCCTGTCCGCTTTCTTCACTGTCCAACTTTCACACCCATACATAGTAATGGGGAATATGACGGCATGCATTAACTCGACCTTCGTTGCCAGCAATACTCCAGACTAAAGTCTTTTTTTTTATCTTTTTTATTTTCAAAACAATATGAAAGTTGGGGTTAAAAGGTAAAGGTAAAGGTTCCCTTGCTCGAAAGCTAGTCGAGTCCAACTCTAGGGTTGTGGAGATCCGTTTCAAAGCCAAAGAGCCAGTGCTGTCCAAAAGACGTTTCCGTGGTCCTGTGGCCGGCATGACTAAACACCAAGGCACAAGGAACGCTGTTACCTTCCCACCCCACCGAAGTGGTACCTATTTATCTACTTGCAATTTCTTGCTTTCGAACTGCTACGTTGGGGTACAACACTTCATATCAGTCTTTCCCTCTATTATAGTACCTCAAACATTCTCTGGATCTATATCATTTCCCCACCTTGTGCTGTCATTAAAAAAAATGCAAATACATGAATCGACAATTTCTTATTTTCTACAAATATAAACTTTGTCTAAAGATTCTGTTAAATTCTTTCATTAAGTATGTAGGAGTATATAGTAGGATCATCAAACGTAAACGTCATCAAACGTCTCGGGGATTCCCTCATCAGGAATATGGTAAGATCTACGCTGAACTGCAGGCTGTGGAAGGTCAGTAGTTCAGCAGTTCGAGACCCGGGTGCTGCATGATGGAGTGAGCTCCCGTCTCTAGTTCCAGCTCCTGCCAACCTAGCAGTTCGAAAGCAAGAAATTGCAAGTAGATAAATAGGTACCACTTCGGTGGGAAGGGAACAGCGTTCCGTGCGCCTTGGTGTTGAGTCATGCCGGCCACCTGACCACAGAAATGTCTGCGGACAGCGCTGGCTCTTCGGCTTTGAAACGGAGATGAGCACCGCAACCCTAGAGTCGGATTCGACTGACTTTCGAGCAAGGGAACCTTTACCTTTACCTTACCTCTATCAAAAAACCTCAAGGATTCCCTCAGAAATTTTGCATCCTTTTTGTGAGTTTCCTCCGGACTAAAATCTAACCTTCCTCTTCATGCCTCTCCTTTCCGTTGTCACCCAATGAGAGCTCACAGTCCCCATTCCCAACTCAAAGTGTGTCGTCGGGCAAGGATGATGAAATGTGTCATTCATGCTCACACCTCTGGGTCACCTCTGCTTTCGATTCAGGCAGTCAACTCTGGCTTCCTGTGGCAAAAAACAATAGTTGTCTGCCATCCCTTGGCAAATAGGGGCATGATGAGCTCACGATGTGAAGGGAGGCAGCCGCTCACCTCTGCTCTCGCTTTCACCTCAGGAACATGGCCGGGAATGACAAGGCCAGGAGCCCCGGAACAGGCCACACCTGGAACCTCCACAACCAAGGCAGCGATGGGGCCCTCCTGGGACACCTCCTGTGACAGAGAGAGCTGTGAAAAATTGAGTCGTAACGCAGAATAGAAATATGCTGCAGATTGGCTTGACACAGAAGCAACAGTGACAAACACACATTTATGGAGGATTGGCCCTCCCACAAGGGTTAGCCTCCATGTTCAGAGACAGATGCCTCTGTTCAAAGGCAAGATCTCCTGGGTGGTGGTGGTTCTTCTTCTTCTTCCTCCTCCTCTTCTTATTTATATTTATTTATTTATTTATTATTTCGACTTACTATACCGCCCTAACCCTGAAGGGTCTCTGGGCGGTTTACATGGTATGTTCTAAAAACACTCAATCCCTGACTAAGGCCACATGATATAGGGGTGGGACTGCCTACCAGCACCCCAGTGGTGGGCCTGTTGTAACTTCTGGCTCGGCATTTCTCTCCGGCGGTCTCTGGCATCTACCTGGGACGACTGCTTCGTCGGCGAGACCGTTTCTGGCGCACGCTCATGCTCACTCCGGCCTCGGCTCCGTCCTATTCGGCTCCGCCACGCCCACGAAACACGTCATAGTGCGTCTTTCTGGTCTTCGTCTCCGCCGTCGTCTGACGCTTGATGTTGTATCGGCCACCAGGGGTCGCTCTGCTGGCTTCTCGTTGCTGCATCGCCACCACGCCTCACCATCCAGGCTCTGCTTGCCGCCGATGTTCTCGCCGCCGTAGGTGCTGCCACCACCACACACCTCGTCGGAGGAGGGTGTCCCCCACCCATCTAAGGGTGGTTACCCATTTGCCTACTCACTTGATTTAATTGCTTTTGGGCCGCTGGGTGGGCGGGAGCTGGGACTCGGGCCAGGAACTCACTCTTCTTCCTCTTCTTCCTCTTCTTCCTCTTCTTCCTCTTCTTCCTCTTCTTCCTCTTCTTCCTCTTCTTCCTCTTCTTCCTCTTCTTCCTCTTCTTCCTCTTCTTCCTCTTCTTCCTCTTCTTCCTCTTCTTCCTCTTCTTCCTCTTCTTCCTCTTCTTCCTCTTCTATTTATTTGATTTATAAATCACCTGTTCCCTATGATGTAAGGCTTTAGGCGATGTACTACCATTAAAAACAATTTAAAAGCAAAACCCCCCAAAAAGGATGACTACATTATATCTGATGGCATCAGACAATTTCTTCAGAGATTTCTGGGGGAGAACCTGTAGCTCAGTGGAAGAGCCTCTGCTTGACATGCAGAAGGTCCCAGGTTCAATCCCCGGCATGTCCAGTTAAAAGAACCAGGCAGGAGGTGTTGTGAAAGACCTCCGCCTGAGACCCTGGAGAGCTGCTGCCAATCTGAGTAAACAATACTGACCTTGATGGACCAGGGGTCTGATAAAGTATAATGATAACAGAAGACAAAAACAAGTGTAGTAAACAGACGCAACAATTACAACTTGCCAAAAAGCTGAAGAACATGTAATAGAGAATTATGTCTACAAAGCAGGTACAATGAAAAAGTACAAAATGTAGACAGTGGAGAACTGGTATGTGCTACAATGTATAAACAGTGGAGAACTATTAAATAATTGTGTCCGGATGTTTGATAACAACGTTTCAAAGTTCATCCTTCATCAGGGTGTTCTGTAATAAAAGACATAACTTATTAAGTAAAGGAGAGCTATACAATGAAATTGCAAGGTCAATGTGTAAATCTAACCAACAAATTACCCCTTTAGGAACATAAGAACATAAGAGACGCCAATGTTGGATCAGGCCAAAGGCCCATCCAGTCCAACACTCTGTATCACACAGTGGCCAGAAATATCAGTGCCATCAGGAGGTCCACCAGTGGGGCCAGGACATTAGAAGCCCTCCCACTGTTGACCCCCCCAAGCACCAAGAAGACAGAGCATCACTTGCCCCAGAGCCCCTATCTATACCTTGTGGCTAATAGCCACTGATGGACCTCTGCTCCATATGCCCTTTAAGCTGCTGTGGTTTTCATACGCATACCGACACGCATTGGAAACAGTCTGTGCTAACATAAAATACAAGAAGCCATTCAGTGTAAATACAATGTAAATAAGTATAACATTGCAGAAATGCTTTTAGCAATTTTCACATAATGCACAGTCTTAAATGTCAGTGCTTGGAATTTCACTGCTGTGGAAATGATCAGAGACCCCAGAGCGGGGGAGGGGGGGCTGTCCCTGGTTAGTGGGAACTGTCAGCTCCTCGGAGGCCACCCCTGAATCATGAGCCCTGAGTTTGTCAGGCTTTCCCATGCGTCTAAATAACAGACCGTCAAAGCGATCAGCATTTTTAAGGGGCCTCTCCTGGAATAATAATTGTCTAATTGTAGCCCTCGATGGTGCCCCTCGATGTCGACGGGTTGGCAAATAATTGCATCCTGCAGAACCCTTTTCAGGCGGCGTGGCGGAGCGTGTCTCTCCCCATTTGCCATCGGCCTATCTCCTCCGCCATAGGCCGAGTCTTCTTCAGGAAGACAAATTAGCTCTCTCTGGGTGAGAGAAAGAGAGAGACAGAGCGAGTGTGTCCTTCTTTCCGCCTCCTTCCGTATTTTTAGTCTGTCTTCCGTGGAGATGCCAGGACTGTTGTTCGTGCGAGGCATCCGCCATCAAAAAATTACATGAAGTGGCATGGTAACCAGGATCTGAAGGGGGAAAAGACACAATAATAAGTGATTTGTGTGGGCCGCTGAGTGTTATTGAATGTCTCTCTGCTAAAGGCTTGCATGAGTTGGGTGGGAGAGGACCGCGACAGAAAGGAGATTTTTCCTCACAAAGGCTGTGAAAGGGAAGACTGTGAAAGGAGAAGCAACTTATCTGGCTGTAAAAGATTTTTCACTCTCCCTTTCTCCAAAAAGCTCAGAGTGGTGTACCTGGTTTTCTTCCTTGTCCATGAGAACTCACAGTAACCCTGCAAGGGCAGGCTGGGAAAGTGTGACTGGGCCAAGCCAGTTTGGTGCAGTGGTTAAGTATGCAGACTCTAATCTGGGAGAACCGAGTTTGATTCCCCTCTCCGCCACTCGAAGCTGCTGGATGACCTTGGGCAAGCCGTAGTCCTGACAAGAGCTGTCCTTGAAAACGAGCAGTTTCTGCCAGAGCTCTCTCAGCCCCACCTACTTCACAGAGTGTCTGTTGTGGGGAGGGGATGGAAAAGGAGTTTGTAAGCTGCTCTGAGACTCCTTTCGGTAGTGAAGGGTGGGGCATAAATCCAATCTCTTCTCCTTATCTCAGAGCTGTTCTCTCAGGAGCAGTCCTTGAAAGAGCTCTCTCAGCCCCATCTACCTCGCAGGGTTTCTGTTGTGGGGAGGGGAAGGGAAAGGCGTTTGTCAGCCACTCTGAGACTCTGAGTGAAGGGCGGGGTATAAATCCAATCTCTTCTTCTTCTTCTTCGTGCTTTGTGGCAGAGTGAGGAGATGAACGTGGGCCTCTGTGGCCATAATCCAATGATATAACCACTGCACCACACTGCCCACAAGACACTCGATTGCTGTGCAGTCCCATGAAGAGATTACACCCTTCTAAACTCATTTGCTTAAATGGATATGGAACTCCGAAACCCTGCTTGGGGTTAATGGTTCAAGACGAACGTGTTTCTTGTGGGCCAGGGGTGCCAGCCTCCAGGTGGGGCCTGGGGATCCCCCGGAATTACAGCTCATCTCTAGACGACAGAGATCAGAATTTCCCAACCCAGAGTTGGCAACCCAGAGCATCATCATACCCTGAAGTGGACCAGCTCCCAGAGTTTCTTATCCCATGACTGCTGTGTTTACTTAAGAGCCCTTGATGTGAAACTTTATCAAAAGGTCTCTAGCTAAAGTCTAGGTAAACAAAAGCTACTGGGTCATCCCTGAGAGCCAGTTTGGTGTCGTGGTGAAGTGCGCGGGACTCTAATCTGGGAGAACCGGGTTTGATTCCCCACTCCTCCACTTGCAGCTGCTGGATGACCTTGGGCAAGCCGTAGTTCTGATAAGAGCTGTCCTTGAAAAAGAGCAGTTTCTGTCAGAGCTCTCTCAGCCCCACCTACCCCACAGGGTGTCTTTTGTGGGGAGGGGAAGGGAAAAGGAGTTTGTAAGCCGCTCTGAGACACCTTTGGGTAGTGAAGAGTGGGGTATAAATCCAATCTCTCCTCTTCTTCTTCTGGCAGAGCCCTCTGCTTTCTGCACGCACTGCCCGGTGCCACAGGGGAAAGTCCCTGCAGGCAGCTGTGAGCATGGGCAGTGGGCGTGCTTGAGAGCAGACAAGGGCAAGACACACGAGCAGGGAGAAGTCATGGAAGGGCTGTAGCTCAGTGGTAGAGCATCTGCTTAGCATGCAGAAGGTCCCAGGTTCAATCCTCAGCATCTCCAGCTGAAAGGACGAGACAGTATTTGTATTTATTTCATTGGATTTATATCCCGCCCTTCCCACGAGCGGACTCGGGGCGGGTTGCGACAATAAATTGCAATCAATAAACGATTAAAAGTAGATATGAAGCAATAAAAACAGTTAAAAGATGGACATAGCAGCAATTATGTGTTCAGCAATCCTGAAACTGGGAACGATTGGTCCCACGGCTGAGTTATAAAGACCTTATCAGTAGCAGTCTCTCAGTAGCAGAAACTGCAGCAAGGACAGCAGGGAGGCCAATTGATGGAGGCCAATAGAGGTGATGGGAAAGACCTCTGAATTGAGACCCTGGAGAGCTGCTGACAGTCAGAGTAGACAATACTGACCTTGATGGACCAAGGGTCTGATTCAGTATAAGCAGGGGTCATTTTGTAGAAAAAGCAGTGCAGGAGCTCATTAGCATAACTCGTTAGCATAACTTATTTGCATATGCCACACCCCCTGACATCACCGGAAGTGTTTCAGAAGGCAACACCCACCGCTCAGGCTCCACTGGACTGTTTTGGATTGCTAGCTATTGGGGGGGGGAACGTGCAGATATGTCCTCGCAGAGGAGGGAGAGCTTGTACCTGAATAAAACCTGATCTTAAAGGTACCACTGGAGTGTTTTGGGCCCAGGGGGTGCTCTGCAACTTACCTGGCTGCTTCTTGCTCTGACTGAGGGCTGCTGGGAGCTGGGGGTGGGGCTTGTTGCATGTGCCCGCCCCCTGGACTCTTTACTGCCGGAGCTCCGCTCCTGTGCACTCCTGCAGGAAATGACCCCTTAGTATAAGGAAGCTTCATGTGTCTGTATGTTGGGGAGGGGCCATGGCTCAGTGGCAGAGCATCTGCTTGGTATACAGAAGGTTCCAGGTTCAATCCCCGGCATCTCCACTTAAAAGGACCAGGCAGTAGGTGATGTGAAAGACCTCCGCCTGAGACCCCGGAGAGCCGCTGCCAGTCTGAGTAGACAATGCTCACCTTGATGGACCAACAGTCTGATTCAGTAGAAGGCAGTTTCGTGTGTTCTTGTGTGTTCAGTTGAGAGGGAAGGAGTACCTAGTGGTGGGCGGAGGAGGGGAGGGGGCCCTGGGAAGGAGCTCTCTGCCAGGGGGTTCCCAAAACCTGGAACCGGCCTTGGTTTACCACATTGGGTAATGAGAGGTATGGGACGTGTGGTCAGGTATTCCACACCAGCACGTTTAATAGCCATTGACGGAGCAAGCGACTCGGTATTTATCTAATTCTCTCTTAAGAAGCCATTATCGCTTGTGGTTCTCTCTCTCCGCATTTGGGGGTCAATGAGTACTGGAGGTTAATTACACGTGGCGCGGCGAACGGCATCCTTTTATTTTGTCCTCTAATGAACTCAAGGCCCATCGTTTCTGTTGATGACCTCCCACCTCCCTGGTTCTGGCATTTAAAGGCAAGCAAGACACTGTCTCCATCCACATCTGTATCCAGTGCCTGTTCACACCTGGAAGAATCCACCGCTCACAAAAGAAGGCTTCCACTAGTGGAAAGTGGGTGTTGTTGAGTCCGCTGCAAGTAGGAGATTCTACCATGAGCTAAATCTTTGAGATTAGTTCTAGTTCAACAGAGATCAACCTGCGGCTGCGAAGCCCCCACTGGGGGCAGGGCCCCCCACCTAAAGAAACTGCCCCCCACGAACAGATGGCCAGTGGGAGATGAAGCAGCAGCAAAGAGAGGCCTATCCCAATGTGGCAGAGATGTCCCCGGCAATGGGGTGGCATTACTTCCAGGGTACACCGAAAGTGATGTTATTGTATTGGAGGCAACATGGGATGTGACATTACTGGGGTTTATAAGATTATGCATGGGATAGAGCAGGTAGAGAAAGAGGTACTTTTCTCCCTTTCTCACAATACAAGAACTCGTGGGCACTCCATGAAATAAAAGGAAGTCCTTCTTCACCCAGAGAGTGATGAACACATGGAATTCACTGCCACAGGAAGTAGTGGTGGCTACAAGCATGGACGGCTTCAAAAGGGAATTAGATAAGCATATGGAGCAGAGGTCCATCAGTGGATATTAGCCACAAGGTATAGCTAGGGGCTCTGGGGCAAGTGATGCTCTGTCTTCTTGGTGCTTGGGGGGGGGGACAGTGGGAGGGCTTCTAATGTCCTGGCCCCACTGGTGGACCTCCTGATGGCACCTGGTATTTCTGGCCACTGTGTGACAGAGTGTTGGACTGGATGGGCCTTTGGCCTGATCCAACATTGGCGTCTCTTATGTTCTTATGGAATGCTCTAGTATATGGGCAAAAAGGGTATGGTAAAAACATTGGTGTCTCTTATGTTCTTATGGAATGCTCTGGTATATGGGCAAAAATGGTATGGTAAAAACAGGGGCCGCGGTGGCTTAGAGGTTAAGATGCTGAGCTGCAGACCATAAGGTCTGTAGCTCAGCAGTTCAAGACCCGAGTGCCGCGTGACCGAGTGAGCTCCCGTCTCTGGGCCCAGCTCCTGCCAACCTAGCAGCTCAAAAGCAAGAAATTGCAAGTAGATAAATAGGTACCGCTTTGGTAGGTGGGAACGTAATAGTATTCCGTGCACCTCGGCGTTTAGTCCTGCCGGCCACATGACCAGGGAAATGTCTATGGACAGTGCTGGCTCTTGGAAACAGAGATGAGCACCGCCTCCTAGAGTCGGATTTGACCGGCTTTTGAGCTTCTGCCATAGAGTTTTTGCCCAAATGCCAGAGCGTCCCACATCGTCAGTGATACGATGACAGAACTTCTGGCACATGCCAGAAATGACATTGCCTTTCTCACTGGCAATGTATCTACAACACCTGGCTGAGCCTCTCCTCACTGCCAGTAAGCCCCACATCGCCCCTTTCCAATTTCCAAAGGGGAACCCAGCAGCCCTAGATAACCCATAATTGGGCCACCTATTAGTGGTACTCCTCAGCCCCCAGCTTCATCACCTTTCCGCAAACAAGCAGAGATTCAACAGGTGTGCCTTTTTTAACATGGAAGAGTAGTGAGATGCCCCACCTGTTGGATTTCTACCCAGCTGCAGCTTGGCTCTGCTGCAACAAGAGGGAGGGCCTCCTTGGTGAGGAGGTTCGACCCGCGGCAGACAATGTCACAGTGTCACATGGCTGCAGCTTGGCTCTGCTGCAACAAGAGGGCCTCCTTGGTGAGGAGGTTCGACCTGCGGAAGACAATGTCACAGTGTCACATGCCGTCTTCTCCTCTTGGAAGCCGAGTCCTCCCGTCTCCTTCAAACAGCGGCAGCTGGAAGGAAAATAACAGTAAAATTCTATCGCGGCAATAAAACCCATTAGCCATCTGAACACCCATTTCAATCAAATAATGCAGCCCATTCATATTTAAACAGGAAATATTGTTTAATGTTTATGGTAATGACCGAATCAAATTTTAAAAATTAAACATGGAATTAAACATTAAAGAGAGGCTCCAGAGTTCGGGGGGGGGCGGACAGAGGGACAGCTTGTTCCGGTGGAGTCACCGTGCGGCGAGGGTGAAGTCAAAACAAGTAGGCATGTTTTTATGAATAGTTTTACGCCGCATGGAGTGTCCCGTCTCCCCACGTTTCTGTGATCTTTCAGAGAGAAAGAGGAGTTGCGAAGAGGATTGCTGCGTGGCCTCCTCTCGACATACATTCTAACCGCAGGTGGCGCTTCCTGCCCTCACTCTGAATTGGCGCTCTGATGTCATCCCATAGCCAATTGGCTCTATAGCATTCTGGCACTGTCCTGTGATCCCTGATTGGCTGGGATGACTGAGCAGGGGGAATAAGTAACCAAGCAATACTGGAGAGGAGAAATCGCTCTGAGCAGCGGAAGGAAGGACGGAAGGGAGGGAAGGAGGGAATAAATAAGCAAATAAATGCAATATTTCGTCAACTCAACCTGTCCCTATTTTACCTTGAAAATATTCTGCACACTCCGTGATATTGAGTGCAAACCCCTCCGATGTCAGCAAGTGGCTACCTCACCTCAACTGAGGCAAGATGTTTGTCCCCACAAACCCTAGGAAGGGTAAATCCAGTCATGTGGGCTTACTGTATTTGGTACCTTTCTTGGACTACCAGTAGAAAAGCACAAGAGTTCAGCATCTGAAGAACTGAGCAGTGACTCTTGAAAGCTCATACCCAGCCACCAATTTTGGTAGTCTTTCAGGTGCCACGGGACTCTTGCGAGAGCCAGTTTGGTGTAGTGGTCAGGAGCGCGGACTCTAATCTGGGAGACCCAGGTTTGATTCCCGACTCCTCCACTTGCAGCTGCTGGTGTGACCTTGGGTCAGTCATAAATTCTTTCAGAGCTGTTCTCTCAAGGGCAGTCCTGGAAAGAGCTCTCTCAGCCCCACCTACATCACAGGGTGTCTGTTGTGGGGAAGGGAAGGGAAAGGAGATTGTAAGCCCCTCTGAGACTCCAAGTGAAGGGCAGGGTAAAAATCCTATCTCCTCCTCTTCTTCCTCTTCCTCTTCCTCTTCTTCTTCTTCTTCTTCTTCTTCTCTTGCTCTTTTCTACTGTATTCCGTATCTTCTTGTCCCTCCCTCCCACCAAGGAGTTCAGAGTTGCATCCAAGATTGTCTCCCTCCCTCCGTTTAATCCTCACAGCAACCCTGTAAAGTAGGTTAGGCTGAGATAGGAATGACTTGCCCAGAGTCACTCCATGAGCATCAGCATGAACTGGGACCGGGACCTGAGTCTCCACAAGCCGACTCCACTTTCCCCCTCGCCGGTTCATGCAGACCGAAATTTCTCCCCCCCCCCATTCCCCAAGCGAAACGATTGCTGCGGATCCTTAGCTAGGAATGACTTGCCCAGAGTCACTCCATGAACATCAGCATGAACCAGGACCGGGACCTGAGTCTCCACAAGCCGATTCCACTTTCCCCCTCACCAGTTCTTGCAGACCGAAATTTCTCCCCCACCCTACTTCCCCAAGTGAAACGATTGCTGCGGATCCATAGGAAAGGAATCGCCGTCACTTAAAATACTGCTGAATATTGGATCTTAGACTTTATCACACACTGCTGTAGTGCCACTATTATTGCATTGTTTCTGTTATTATTATGTTTGCTGTGCTTTCTTAAACAGTAATAAGCACCGAGGCTTGCCTGCAGCTTTACGGTCTAATCTGACAAATGCAGGAAAGAAATGTTCAAAATTAGTGAAAAGGGAAATAAAGATGCGGGGGGGGGGAGAGACAAAAAAGAAAATGAGAAAGCAACTGGGAAATAGTGTAGTTAAACCAAGTGCTTCTCTGTGTTAAGTGCTGTGAAGCTGCTTCCGACTAGACCCTATGAATTCACAGCCTCCCAAACGTCCTATTGTTAGTGGCCTGGCTCAGGTCTTGCGAATCGCGGGTCGTGGCTTCCTTGATGGAGTCAATCCATCCCGTGTTGGGTCCTCTACTCCCGCTGCCTTCCGTTTGGCATAGTGGTGTAGTGCTTTGGAGCGTGGACTCTAATCTGGGAGATTCGGGTTTGATTTCCCCACTCCTCCACATGCAGCCAGCTGGGTCACCTTGGGTTGATCACAAGTTCTTCCAGAGCTGTTCTCTCAAGGGCAGTTCTCGAAAGAGCTCTCTCAGCCCTACCTACCTCACGGGGTGTCTGTTGTGGGGAGGGGAGGGGAAAGGTGTTTGTAAGCCGCTCTGAGACTCCATTTTCAAGTGGAGGCTGGACGACCATCTTTCGGGGATGTTGTAGGTATGTAGGGCTATCTTTCAGTATACTCCTGCAGAGTGCAGGGGGTTGGACTAGATGACCTGCAAGGTCCCTTCCCACTCTAACATTCTATGATTCTAGGACTCTGCAGATGGAACGCCGAGTAGCAATGAGTTCCAAATATATGGGGCAGGAGGAGTGAAAGAGCTGAGCGATTTTGACATAGAAATGTGAGATTCAGAAGAAGGTGGGGGCCGGGGCGGAAGAAGCCCTGCCCCTGGTCGAGGCTAGGCGGATGTCCTTTAGGCCAGGGATCACCAGGAGGTGTTGACTATCAGAGCGTAACACTCTTTGAGGCATATATGGGAAGAGGTGGTCCCTTAGGTATGTTGGTTGATGTCATTGAGGACAAGGGACTGGGGCCAAGGGTGGGGAGTTTGCCTGCTATGGGGAAAAACTAGAAACAGGAAGTGAGACTTGACGGCTATAGCGAGGTTTTTCTTTTGTTCTCCTGTTCGCTCTCCCTTGCACTGGAGGGGACGGCCGTTTCCTGAGAACAGCACTGTTCATCCCTCTGTCCTTAAAGCAAATCAGAATATTGCTTTCTCTCCCCCCCCCCGCCTGGAGAAGACCCCCGAGCTGACCTCCTCCTCCTCTTGCAAGGAGGCCGCCAGCCCGATTGGGTTTATTGGCGAGGCAGAGCCGGTGGAAGCGGGTCGGTGTTGAAAAGACAGAATAAATCAGGCCGGCCGGCCCAGCCGAACGGCAAGACGGATCTTAACCTGTGACTACCGCGCTCATCCTTCTACCGTGCACTTTAAATTGGATTGGTATCCTCTCCGAGACTGTCAAGGATTTTCATTTGTTCTGCTTGACATACAGATGTACAATTGGTAAAACTGCATCTTATCTTCGTAATTGTCTACACGCCTAAGCCGGAGCCTCCTTATTGACTTCAACTGTCGGTTCTCCCATCTGATCCCGCATCGGCACCGGCTCTTCCCCCTCCTCCCTTCCTGGCCTGTCTTTGAGTCCCGGTTTCCGGCCAAACCAAATCTCTGAATGTCTATGGTTGCCAGCCTCCAGGTGGGGCCTGGGGATCTCCCAGAATCACAACCGATATCCAGGCAATAGAGATCAGCTCCACCAGAGAAAATGGCTGATTTGGAAGATGGGCTAAGCGGCCTTATACCCTGCTAACAGGGGTCGTTCCATAGAAAAAGAGCTAGGGGAACTCAGTAGCATAACTCATTAGCATATGCCACACCCCCTGACATCACCGGAAGTGTGTCACAAGGCCACACACCCCGCCCCCAACGGTCCCGGCCGCCGCCGGCCTTGCAGCTCCACTGCCGAGCCCCATGAGG
>NW_015174331.1:301331-310546 GCF_001447785.1 Gekko japonicus | reverse complement strand
CGGGGAGGAAGCAACTTACCCTCCCTCTTCTCCTGCCTCCTCCTGGCTGAATGAGGGCCGGAAGCAGGGCGGGGCTGCGTCATGTGCCCCGCCCCCAGTACCTCACCCGGGGGAACAGCAATCCCCCGAAATGACCTCTGCCTGCTAAGGTCACGCCCCTTCCTAAACCCCACCCTCCCTAGGCTCCATTCTCCAAATCTCCAGGAATTTCACAGCCCAGAGCTGACAGACTTAGGATATCACACATGAATGTGCAGGGCTGAAAGCAGAGAACCCTATTGTTCCCGCGAGAGAGATAGGTTGCGTTCAGACTGGCAGTTTGGCCCGATATAGGCACGTTTCACAAACGGATTCAATGGGCCCGGTCACACAGTTACATCTGTCAGGCGTTCCCCGGGCATACTCACCCCGTCAGAGGACGACTTGGAGCCAGGTTAAAAAGCCACAACCTCCAAAGTGGTGTTTTTGTTTCCCTGCACATTCATTGCGCATTCATTGCACATGCCCAGATGTTTGAACATGGGGGAGTGCACGCAGAACAGATTTGGCAGTCTGAGCCTGCAGATCTGTTCTGCCACTAGGGAGTTTTTTTTAAAAAAAATGCCTATATGTGCATGCATGCGCACAAGTGCATATACACATATGTGGTGCATGCGCACTTGTGCACACGCATTAATTTTGAACTTTCTGCAGTGCGTTCCGTGGTTGAGGCGCTACAATAATGTGGATGCTTGACCACGGGATGTCTCCGTGCATAACCCACAGCAGGGTGTGCTGTGTGGCTGACATGCCCCGCAACACTTTAAACCAGTTCAGCTAGAGGCGGCACCATATCGCACCCAACTGCCAGTCTGAACACAACCATTGAGTGGACTCTGCGAACCTTACAAAATCCATCATGAAGTTTCATTCGCGAGCCGGTTCGTGCCCCTCCCTCATTCTGTTAGCCTTCCTCGTCGGAGTCCCTGTGCATGGGGAAAGGTAGTGATTCAGAAAAGGCTCGCTCTACATCCGTGGAGGTTGAGCAGCATCATGGTGCTGTGTGGCTGACATGCCCCGCAACACTTTAAACCAGTTCAGCTAGAGGCGGCACCATATCGCACCAAACTGCCAGTCTGAACACAACCATAGAGTGAACTCCGCAAACCTTACAAAATCCGTCATGAAGTTTCGTTCGAGAGCCGGTTCATGCCCCTCCCTCGTTCTCTTAGCCTTCCTCGTCGGAGTTCTTGTGCATGGGGAGAGGTAGCGATTCAGAAAAGTCTCGCTCTACATCCATGGAGGCAGAGCAGCATCACAAATCTGGAGGCAGGAAGGGGTTCCGGGGACGCGTTCTGCTTTCGGGTGTGTCCACACATCATGAGCCGGCTTCAGACGAGGGAGTTCCCCGAAGACCCTGAAGAGAACAGAAAGCCTGTCTTTGGCCTCGGCCACACGGGCAGGAAAATGCGGGGGGGGAGGCGTGGCTGTTTGCCCCGGAGCAAACTAATGCACGACTGCACGATCAGGCATCGGGTTGAGGTCCCATCGAGCTCCCGTGGTTAGGGGGGAGGTGCCGATAACACGACGCGTCAAAGAAGTGGAGCGGCGTGGCAAACGGGGTTGTGGTTTTTTAAAAAAACTGAAATGTGCGCATGCTCCGTTGGGTGCTTGTGCACATCCGTGGAGACTTAGGGGGGAACCTTTTTGCGAGGGGACATGGGCGGGCACTGGAACTACCACCGGAAACGCGATCAGACACCCGCCCTTGCCCCGCGGTTACCGGAAACTAGTACCTCCGAGGTACTAGTTTTTTACCCCGCATCTTTGGCAGGAAGCCTCGGGTGCACCACGGGAGCTCTACATTTCCCAGATGTGGCGTGAGATCACGCCCGGAAAATCCGCCTATCTTCCGTCTCTCTAGCGTGCCTAATGCTCCGTGTGACCGGGGCCTTTAAAACGCATAACCGACGGAACCGCAGAGGGACCTTTGGGTCACTGAACCGCACGGGAGGCCCACCAGCAGATTCCACTGCTCCATCTCTCGCGTGCTTCCTTGTTTCTCCCCCGTGAAATTTGCCAGCCTGCTCTCTTGCCTCCTGAGCTTCTGCAGGCGGGGATCAGTATGCAAGGTTGTACTGGGCAAGGGACTGTGGGGGGAAAGTACCTGAAGGAAAATCCAATGAACATTGAATGAGTTGACCTGTGGTCGCGTGCAGGCGTCGGAAATCTTAAGTACCGGAGGCTGCGAGTAGAGCACAGAAAAGGAACAGCAGTCCTGGGGCAGGTCCCCTTGTTTATGCATCTCATGTCGCAGAACTTGAGTCAACAGAGGGTCACCGGGAGGCCTGCTGTGAAAGCGCTGGCAGGGTTGCCGATTCCAAGGTTGGGAAATTCTTGGGGATTTGAGAGCAGAGTCTGGGGAGGGCAGGATTCGGTGACGGACCTCAGTGGGGTGAAACTCGGCCAAAGCAGCTGTCTCCTCCGGGAGAGCTATTTCTTTTCTTTTATTTCTTTTCTTTTATTTCTCTTATTTTATTTCTTTTCTTTTATTTCTTTTCTTTTATTTCTTTTGATTTCTTTTGAGAGCCGGTTTGGTTTAGTGGTTAAGTGCGTAGACTCTAATCTGGGAGAACTGGGTTTGACTCCCCATTCCTCCACATGCAGCTGCTGGTGTGACCTTGGGTCAGTCACAAGTTCTCACAGAGCTATTCTCTCCGGTGCCGTTCTTGAAAGAGCGCTCTCAGCCCTACCTGCCTCACAGGGTGTCTGTTGTGTGGAGGGGAAGGGAAAGGAGTTTGTAAGCTGCTCTGAGACTCCTTTGGATAGTGAAGGGCAGGCTATAAATCCAATCTCCTCCTCCTCCTCTTCCTCCTCCTCCTCCTCTTCTTCTTGTATCCCACCCTCCCCGCAAGCGGGTTCAGGGCGAGTGACAACAAGGGAAATACAAAATCATCAAAACAATTTAACAATGAATAGTTAGAACAATCAAAATAGCAGATAGTACAGTACAGTACTCCTAAACGACTGAGAGGTGATATGATAACCATCTTCAAGTATTTGAAGGCCTGTCATATAGAGGACGGTGCAGAATTGTTTTCTGTTGCCCCAGAAGGTCGGACCAGAACCAATGGGCTGAAATTAAATCAGAAGGGTTTTCAGCTAAACATTAGGAAGAACTTCCCGACAGAGCTTTTCCTCAGGGGAACAGGCTTCCTCGGGAGGTGGTGGGCGCTCCTTCTTTGGGAGTTTTCAAACAGAGGATAGATGCGGATTTTGTGAACTTAGACAGATCATGAGTGGGAGGGCAGAAAGGGTTGCCTCAATGCTTGGTTCTCATGGCCCTTTCTTACACGCCCAGAGAAATGCTGATGGCCCTTTGGGGTCAAGAAGCCATTTTTCTCCAGGCTGCTTTGCCCAGGGATCCCAGAGGGGGTTTTTTTGCCTTCTTTTGGGCATGGAGCAGGGGACACTGAGGGTGTGGAGGGGGAGGCATTTGTAAAATTCCTGCATTGTGCAAGTGGTTGGACTAGTTGACCCTGGAGGTCCATGCCAACTCTATGATTCTATTATTCTATCTTGGAAGTTGCTTTTGGCTATCTTGAGGTTGAAAAGTTGTGATAGATGTCACTTTTGGAACAGATGGTTGATGTATAAAATGACAAGGAAGGTCCATCACTGTAGCACGCTCGGAATTCTTCTGGAGGAGAAGAACAGCCATAGCTGGTTCTGTGGCGGCTGTGGAAACTATCATCAGGTCACGGTTGACTTATGGTGACCCTGTAGATTTTTCAAGGCAAGAGATGTCCAGATGTGGTTTGCCATTGCCTGACTCCACAAAGTAACCCTGGACTTCCTTGGTGGTCTCCCATCCAAGGTCTAATCAAAGCTGACCCTGCTTAGCTTCCATGATCTGACAAGACCCCATAGGGTTTTCAATGCAAGAGACTAACAGAGCTGGTTTGCCATTGCCTAACTCCACATAGTAACCCTGGACTTCCTTGGTGGTCTCCCATCCAAGGACTAACCAGGGCTGACCCTGCTTAGCTTCTGAGATCTGACAAGACCCCATAGGGTTTTCAAGGCAAGAGACTAACAGAGCTGGTTTGCCATTGCCTGACTCCACAAAGTAACCCTGGACTTCCTTAGTGGTCTCCCATCCAAGGTCTAACCAAAGCTGACCCTGCTTAGCTTCCAAGATCTGACCAGTCCTCGTAGGGTTTTCAAGGCAAGAGACTAACAGAGTTGGTTTGCCATTGTCTAACTCAGATTCCATTTGAGACATGAGCTGTGCCTAGATCATTGTGGAAATCAGGTTCCAGTTTTCAGCCGTATAACTGAGGAAGAATGCTTTGAAACGTCTGGCATACCTAGGAAGGATGTTTTCTTTGGCTGCAGAACTTTCCTTGTTCTACGGGACATCCCCTGCCTTGTTTGTGGACTTTAAGTTCTTTTGGACACTACTATACTGAAAGGATGTAGAGGAGTCTCTTGTTGGAGTCTTTCTTTATTATTGAATTGTCATACCCTTCTTGTTAAAACGTTTTGAATTGTACTTGTTTTTCTGAATTATGTTTTGGAATTGTGGCCACCAATTCGACATTATTCATTGACTTATTGTCCTTATGTTACAATAGACTGATATCTGTTGGTAACTCCTGGAATTTGTGAATTATTTGATGGTCTACCTTTGCATTTTTTTTATCAGTGCCTAACTCCACACAGCAACCCCTATATTTCATTGGCTGTCTCCCATCGAAATCCTAACCGGGTCCAACCCTGCTTTGTTTCCAAGATCTGATGAGATTGGATGATGATGATGATGATGATAATAATAATAATAATAATAATACTTTCCATTTATTAATCGCTTTCCCCAGTGGGCTCAAAGCGATGTACAGTTATTCAATATAGACAAGGGACTAACAATGTTTGTAGGGGATAGGGAAGACAACATATATTAATTTTTAATTGCACGCACTGACACTGCCCGGTGTAGACATCTTCTGGCTTGGCTCCGTCGTTTTCCGCAGGGCTGCTTGTTGGCCAGGCTTCAGGACCCATATGTCAATCGCCACACTGCCACCGCCTCGCAGGAACATCCATTGCAGGGATTCTTTCGTAGCAAAGAAGTTGTTTCGCCTTCCAAGCCTCGACCAGGACATCCGACCGTCAGCTAACACCCTCCCACAAGGGAGATTGGCGTGCCCACCCTCTCTAAGGAGTAATTCCCATTTTATCTACTCACCGAAGCTTTTGAATCGCTGGGTGGCTGATGAGCTGGGGACAACAGGCTGGCTGCTCACACCAGCGTGGGGCTTGAACCAACACAGTTCAGATGTTAAGACAGTGGGATATACCCACTGTGCCACCGCTTAGTGGGATATACCCACTGTGCTACTGGGGCCATCTAGGTCAAGGGTACCTTTAGTTTACGGGTAGAAGGGAAAGTATCCTTGTTCTACCGGTAAATGAATTAAGTCCCTTGTTGCATCAACCGGGAAACTTAGATTTGCTCCAGTGGCAGTCCCAGGTGTTTCACCCGAGCTGGTGCAAGAGATATTCCTGATAGATTCTGTCCACTGCCGAGGACAGTTCCGGGACCGGTTCGGTTTTTTTAATCTCCCGACCCCTTAAGCCAGGCTCTCTGCATCCTTCGTTCAGCATCTTTGACGCTCTTTGCTGAGGCCTTTCCCCTTTCCCCGCACCTTTCGTAAGCAGAGGGCCAAACACTCCCGATGGATGCTCCAGCTGAGACCTGAGCTGTAGGCAGGGCATGAGATAGACGAGCTCGAAAGGTGGGCGCATCTCAGTTCTCTGAAGACATCCGAGGGGCCTTGGGGCAGCTGTCAGCACAAATTAATATTCCTCCTTCTGCCTCAGCTGACTCCTGGGTTATTTTTTAAAAAAACATTAAATATGGTATTACAAAATACTGCGCTGCCCTCCCCCACTCCCTCCCCCTGTTTCCCAGCCCCTTGGCATACCCACAATTCACCTGTCCTGTAAGGAAGCGTATCCTGATTCGCCCTGACAGATGTCAGCAGTGATCACATCAGGGGCTCAGCTGTGTCACCCAATGAAAGCGTACGGTGAGATCAGCCCTGGACTATATTACACCCTCTACAGCCCTCGAGGGAGGTGGGCAGGGCTATGCTAATTAGATCTGACTTGCCGTGACCTATAGAAAAATGGAGGTGAGGAGTGTCCAGGGTCTGAGAGCTGTCTTCCCGCAGAATGCCGCTAGAGACATAAGGTTCATACCGGAAAGCCTCAAACTGAGATTACAGCCTGGGTGGAATTCACAGGGCGTGGAAAAGACGGGAAAGGGAAGAAGTGGTGTAGTGGTCAGGAGCACAGACTCTAACCTGGGAAAACAGGATTTGATTCCCCACTCCTCCACATGCAGCTGCTGGTGGGACCTTGGGCCAGTCACAAGTTCTCTCAGAGCTGTTCTCACAAGGGCAGTTCTCAAGAGAGCTCTCTCAGCCCTACCTACCTCACAAGGGTGTCTATTGTGGGGAGGGGAAGGGAAAAGAGATCGTAAGCCACTCTGAGACTTCGAGTGAAGGGCAGGGTATAAATCCAATCTCTTCTCTTTTCTAATCTGGGAGAACCGGGTTTGATTCCCCATTCCTCCCCCCGTGCAGCTGCTGGTGGGACCTTGGGTCAGTCACAAGTTCTCTCAGAGCTGTTCTCACAAGGGCAGTTCTCAAGAGAGCTCTCTCAGCCCCACCTGCCTCACAGGGTGTCTGTTGCGGGGAGGGGAAGGCGAAGGGGAAGGAGATTGTAAGCTGCTCTGAGACTCCTTCAGGTAGTGAAGGGTGGGGTATAAATCCAATCTCTCCTCCTCCTCCTCTTCTTCTTCTTCTACTACTACTACAAGAGGAAATACTTCTTTAATCCATGAGGAATCAAACTATGGAATTCACAGCCGGTGTAGGGAATGATGGCTTCCACGGAGCTGCATAGACAACAGGTTTATCAATGGCTTGTATCCATGGTGACAGAAGGAAGCTTCAATCTTCATCTACTACCTTTCCCCGCCCTTCATGCCGACTGGCCTGTTCTCTATGACCGCATCTAACCTTCTCCTAAAAGCCATCTAGAGTTTTGGCTCATATCTTGCAGCAATGAATTCCATGCATTTCTGATACGATTTCTTTTGCCTCTCCTGTCTACTACAAATCCGTTCCGTGGCATTCTCGTTCTAGCAAAGAGGGCGAGAGAGGGAAAAAAATCCTCTGTCTTTCTCTGCACACAGTCCCAGATTTCTCCACAGGCAGCAAACCCTGGGAAAATGTATCACATTTAATATATGATCCCTTTAGGAAGGCCCATACAAAAATCCCGGCCTGTCATCCACATGAATATACGGGGTGGCATCTGCTCTTTGCCGGGACCTTCATTTTCCTTCGTCGTCTTCAGATGGGAAAAGCTGTCTAAAGGCTCTTTCCAAAGTCCACGTTCCAAATCAGAGTGCAATT
Source organism: Gekko japonicus (assembly GCF_001447785.1). Taxonomy (NCBI): domain Eukaryota; kingdom Metazoa; phylum Chordata; class Lepidosauria; order Squamata; family Gekkonidae; genus Gekko; species Gekko japonicus. The sequence continues at coordinate 303,080 of NW_015174331.1, read as the reverse complement.
AGGGCCCCCCGGGTTGTCTGAAATCGTTAACGTCCCTAACAAGGATCGGCTCCAGCAACCTGACCAATGCCCGGAAAACCCCGGGCCCCCCCCCCCCGGACTCTCTCGTTGCAGTACGGGTATGAATTAAGCATGACGGGGCTGTCACGATTGCCTCCACAAAGGAAAGAGGTGACCTGAACTTTCACGTTCAGCCCATCTGCACCCGGCTGGAGAAACACACACCCAACCCCCTCATCCAATAATGAACCTTCGGGCTGCATTCGAAAGTCAATTTGGTGTAAGAAACTCCTCCAACCGGAATGAGATGTACTAATTAGAAGAGGGAAACCATGTTTCTGAGGACAGCCAGGTCGGGTTTTTTACATGCTTGCGAAGGAAGGAAGGAAGGAAGGAAGGAAGGAAGGAAGGAATCTTTAATGCAAGACTTCATCATGAATAGATGGAAGAAAAGAAGGGAGGGGGGAGAAAAGTTCTTTTTTGGCAAAATGAAAAGCTGTCAGCCTCGCTCTGGGCAACAGCATCCCATCAGCTAGAGGCAGAGATGTCGTTTGTGAGGCAGACAGGTGACTGACAGGGGTTAAAAGCTTCCAGCTTTCTTTCCCGCATCGCCTCCTTAACAAGAAGCAGAGTGCTGTCCCTCACCCAGACGCTGTTTTCAATTCTGCGGTTGCAGAGCTTTCTGACGGAAAAGCCGAACCAATGGCTCCGGTTTCTTTCACTGAAGTTGTTGAAAGGTCTTTTGAGGTGGCTTCCCCACTGGTGGCCCTCCGTGATCGCCATATTCATCACATGGGTAGGATGTTCCTTGACCCGAGCATGGTGCATAGATGAAACTCTAACTTGAAATTACAAAGATGCATTCTCTATCCCATCTGACGAAGGTAGCTTTGACTCTTGAAAGCTTATACCCCCGAAAACCTATTGGTCCCTAAGGTGCTACTGAATCTAAGAACATCAGAAGAGCCCTGCTGGATCAGGCCAGTGGTCCATCTAGTCCACCCTCCTGCTGTCTCTCACAGGTACCAACCAGTTCCTCTGGACGGCCAGCAACAGGGCACAGAGGCCGATACCTTCCTCTGATGTTGCCTCCTGACTCTGGGATTCAGAGGTTTAGTGCCTCTGAACATGGAGGTTCCCTTTAGTCACCATGGCTAATAGCCACTGACAGCCCTCTCTATGAATCTATCTAATCCCCCTTTAAAACTGTTGATTTCTGTAGCCATCACTACATCTTCTGGCAGCAAATTCCACATTTTAATCAGTCTCTGTGTAGAGTAGTATTTCCTTTGGTCCGCCCTGAACCTACTGCCCATCAGCTTCATTGGATGCCCTCGAGTTCTCCTGTTTTGGGAGAGGGAGAAAAAGTTCTCTTTGCCCACTCTTCTCGGCATGGAACAGGGGTCACTGGGGATGTGGGGGGGGAGGTATTTGTGAACTTCCTGCATTGTGCCGGGGGTTGGACTAGATTATCCTGTCTATGAGTCTGTGATTCTAGATTACTCTTTCCGCCCCATGCATAACTTTGGCTGCGGTCACACGGAGCATTAGGCACGCTATAGAGATGGAAGATAGGTGGATTTTCCGGGCGCGATCTCACCACCACATCTGGGAAGCGTAGAGCTCCCGTGGCGCACCCGAGGCTTCACTTCGATGATGCAGGGTAAAAAACTAGTACCTCCAAGGTACTAGTTTCCGGAAACTGCGGGGCATGGGTGGGCGTCTGATCGCGTTTCCAGTGGTAGCTCC
>NW_015174331.1:298875-300981 GCF_001447785.1 Gekko japonicus | reverse complement strand
CAGCTCCGCCTACTTTCTGGCCCGGCCACGTCCTTTCCGGCTCCGCTGAGCCGGAACTCGGCATCTGCGCACGCCCCTTTCTTCTCTCTTCACGGCAGCCCTCGGTGTACTCCTTCTCTGCCGCCAGGGATCGCTCAAACGCGCACCTTGCCTTGCTCGCCACCGCCTTGCTCGCCGCACCACCAATGCCGTCCATGCCAGGATCGCCGCCGCCATCGTTGCCGCCACTGCCGCTGTCTCCACTATCTCCGCCATCTTCAGCCAACCACACAGGGTGCCCCCCACCCCTCTAAGGGTGGGTACCCATTTACCTACTTGCAATTAGGTTGCTTTCGAGACCGCTGGGTAGGCGGGAGCTGGGACGAAGGTCGAGAGCTCACCTCGACCGCGGTGGTACTCGAACAGCCATAGTGGCTGCTCGGGTGATGTTACAGTGCAGGCGTTTTAACTGCCTGCGCGGGCTCAGGGCGGCTTACACAGAGGCATACGCCAATATAAAACATAGTTAAAACCATTTAAAATATCAACAATACAATAACATTATTATTAATAAAGTGCTCTAGTTGTTCTCATACGATATTCCCCAAGATGGAGGATTACAACTGCTCTGCCAGGTCAGCATCATCTGCTCCGGAGAATGCTGATGTTCCTTATTCCAGGGCCAGGCTATGATGGAACAATAATGATGGTAGTGGCGGCTCCTACTCATATGCCTGGCGGAAGAGCTCCGTCTTACAGGCCCTGCGGAACTGTGCAAGGTCCCGCAGGGCCCGGATCTCCTCCGGGAGCTCATTCCACCAGGTAGGAGCCGCCACTGAGAAAGCCCTGGCCCTGGTAACAGCCAGCCTGGCCTCTTTGGGGCCTGGCATCACCAGAAGGTGTTGCGCCCCAGACCATAGTGCTCACGGGGCAACGTATGAGGAAAGGCGGTCCCTCAGGTAAGCTGGACCCCGACCATATAGGGCCTGGATAATCCGCCCACCTTCCGTGCCTCTCCCACGGCAACTTTGCCGTGTGACCGGGGCCTCTGACTGTAAAAAAGTTTACCTAATACCCAGCCGGTACCTTCCCTCCCTTAATTTAAACTCATTCTTGCGAGTCCTCTCCTCTGCCGCCAAAAGGAACAGCTCCCTGCCCTCCTCTGAGTGACAGCCCTTTAAAGACTTCAAGAGAGCAACCCTGTCCCCCCCTCAACCTCCTCTTCTCCAGACTGAACCTTCCCAAGTCCCTCAGCCTTTCCTCGCAGGGCTTGGTCTCCAGGCCCCCGATCATCCCTGTCACTCTCCTCTGTACACACTCCCTTTTTCCCCACATCCTTTTGGAAGTGAAGCCTCCAGAACTGCACACAGTACTCTAGGTACGGCCTGACCAATGCCGTGTACAGCAGAACTGTGACATCTTGCAGTCTCATGCTGGGTCATCCTCTTTTCCTGCTGCCTGCAACTTTCCCTCGCCTGATTGTCTTTTCCATTGAGTCTTGTCTTCTCATAACATGGCTGAAGTACGATTGCTTCAGTTTAGTGCTTTTAGCTTCTAGGGAGAGTTGTGAAGTTGCAGCATTGGAGAGAGTGCTTCCAAGCAGGTAAAGGTAAAGGTTCCCTTGCTCGAAAGCCAGTCGAATCCGACTCTAGGGTTGCGGTGCTCATCTCCGTTTCAAAGCCGAAGAGCCAGCGCTGTCCGAAGACGTTTCCGTGGTCATGTGGCCGGCATGACTAAACACCAAGCGCACGGAACGCTGTTACCTTCCCACCGAAGCGGTACCTATTTATCTACTTGCAATTTCTTGCTTTCGAACTGCTAGGTTGGCAGGAGCTGGAACTAGAGACGGGAGCTCACTCCGTCATGCGGCAACTCGGGTCTTGAACTGCTGAACTACCGACCTTCCACAGCCTGCAGTTCAGCATCTTAACCACTTGAGCCACCGCAGCTCCAAGCATGTACAGAATGCTTTTCTCTCGGTGCGGAGCAATCTGCTCTCAGACCTCAGTACACCTCCATGGCCTCACCTGGTAGCTTTCTCGGTTAAGGGGGTGGACGAAACAGGTCATTTGTGAGACTCAGCGTGCTTTCACACATGCTAAATAATGCAGTTTCAGTCCGGTTCAG
>NW_015174331.1:294183-298475 GCF_001447785.1 Gekko japonicus | reverse complement strand
CAGCAACCGTTTGCAAGTGGATTTTGCCATTTCACACAGTACAATGCAGTTGCAAAGTGCATTGAAATCACGTGCTTTTAGTGTCTGTGACTCTCTTTGGAAATGGGGCCTCAGTCTGCGGTTTCTAATGTCATGATTGCAGCCGTGTTGGTCTGCAGTAGAACAGATAGATTCGAGTCCAGTAGCACCTCGGAGGCCGACGAAATTTTCAGGGTACGAACTTTCGAGAGTAAAAGCTCCCTTCGTCATTGTATCTGGCGAAAGGAGATTCGGGTCTCGAAAGCTTGCACCCCGAATATCTCGTTGGTCTCTACGGTGCTATGAGCCTTGAATCTACTGGGTGTGGGCTCAACGCATTCCTCCCCAAGCCCTACTTTAACTCCAGTCTCCATGTGCTATTTCCCCAACGACTGTTCTCCCAACCAGTAATGATGTGCTTGACGGCAACAGCCCACCAATTCCCACCCAGCAGCCCACTTTACCGGCTCCCAGGAGTCGTGTTTTCCCAGCTTTGCAATTTAATTGTTTCTGCATTTGAGAATTAATTGCTCTGTTTGGAATAACATTTTCATTAGAGGGCGGGGTTCAAAACCGCACACTATTTCCCTTTGTTGGAGAGTCAGGAATTTGGCTGTGGCTACACTAGCAATCCAGTCCGTCCCTGTCCCCGTCCGTCCCCCCCGAATCTACTGCCCGGTTGTTCCGTCACCCATTGGCATTTCCAAAGCGAGGGGCGGCATGGCTCCGTCTTGAGTTGTTTGGCTCCTGGCATCCGCGGGCTACATTTCGCTAGTTAATGATGCATTTGCCAGGGGAATACAGGTGCAGCCCAATCGTGCATGCCGTAATGTTGCGTCTGACCCATTGAGTGTGATTTAAATGGGTTTCACTTGGCTACGGCGCGGCATTAGAAACACTTTCGCACTTTACAAACCACAACATTCAATTAAGGGAACGGAAGCGGGAGATGAATAAACATCATATTTCCATGCGTTTCCCCCCCCCAAGTTTAATTGTATCGAATTATCCAATTGGTTCCTCCAATAAACACGGCGCAGCTGACGATCAACGGGTGTTTTTGGTTTTTTTAAAAAACCCTTTTCAGCGCCGGTGTTTTTAAAACCCTCGGTTTGTTTAAAAGGCTCTGGGTTTCAAGCGCTCCCTGTTTATTGCTCTTCTCCTGAAGTGGGGGGGGGGAGAGGGGGAGCTTTGGGCACTCTGATAAATGGTGTAAAAGGTTATCTCATTTGGCTGTCAGTCCCTCCGCTCGTCTCTCTGCAGAAATCCTCTTTGCAGAGCCTTAAAAGCCTCGAATTGGACAGGGGTATTATTTTAATCAGACAAAGGGGGTGTGAAAAGGTGGCAGGAGAACTGAAGAGGCAACAGATGGGGGGGGGATCTGTAATCACCGAGGAGGCCGTGGGCCGTGAACTGGCAGGGCTTGTGACGGGACTGCTGCTCTGGAAGCCTGCTTCCGGACGCCAGTCCTTGACCCAGACCTACATGTGAGGTGCTGGAAACAGAAAGTGGGTAGAGTGGACGTGGGGAGGGGGCTGCAGGTCAGGGTCTGAGGGTCCCAGATTCAATCCCTGGCATCTCCAGGTAGAGAATCACAGCTAGCAGAGGAGAGCAAAGACCCTTCTCTGTCTGAGGCCCTGGAGAGCTACTGTTCATCAGAGTTGACAGAACTACACTAGATGGACCAACCAGGTTTGATTCCCCCACTCCTCCTCATGCAGCTGCTGGTGTGACCTAGGTTCAGTCACAAGTTCTCTCAGAGCTGGTCTCTCATGAGCAGTTCTCGAAAGAGCTCTCTCAGTGCTGTCCGAATCTCATGAATCCAATGCGAGTTAAAATAAAAATTCTGTGTTAGAAAACTCCAGCACACATGATTGCTTCTTGACTCAAAGTCTGGCTGCTGCACTCTGCTTAGCTATCTGGCGCAGCTGAAGCGATCGGGGCACCCATAACCTTTTGTTGGGTGATAGTGAGATATTGAAAAAATGGTATTTAGCAGAGATAAGATAGCCCAGCAGAGCCTAAGTAAAATGATTCAGACTCAGAGTCCATGTGTGATTAAAATATAAAGTTTTTACTAAATTCTAGCATGGGAAAGGGTAACTGGGATGAAAATAACAACAGAGCATAATCAGCTACATCCTTACACTACAAAAGACAAAACTAGAAGAGAGAGATTATGGCTACTCTTCTTGTTTCTCCAGAACACCAAACAAAGACAGGAAGAGAAGCCATAAAATGGTAATACACCTTGACACTTTAGTCCCAATCAAGTTCCTAGATCAGGGAGAAAATTCCCGGGCTTTCTACAGCTAAAGAACATTGGTTACATGAGAAACATGTGACTTCCCGTGAGTAACATAAACAAACATTTAACCCCAGATATACTGAGTGTTTTCAACTTGTAATACCCAACACTCAGCCCCACCTAACCTCACAGGGTGTATGTTGTGGGGAGGGGAAGGGAAAGGGATTGTAAACCACTCCAAGACTCCTTCGGGTAGTGAAAGGCAGGGTATAAATCCAATCTCCTCCTCCTCCTCCTCCTCCTCCTCCTCTTCTTCATCTTCTTATTATTATCTCTCAGCATCCCTCTACTGATGACATTGCACATTTTGAGAGAATTTGGCATAGATACACTGGTCCTGTCCCCTGCCTATGTGGGACTTCTGGCTCATGAACATAGAGTCTACATAGATACACCGTGTGCATGCAAAGGTTCCGTTCCTGTGAGAGGAAATGCTGCTTTTGCCGATGCTCCTGGTAGTAGGGAGGGAGCCTACACATCCTTAATTAGTGCAGACTCCATGTGCGCAAGCCGGCGATGGCACATGAGGGCAAGCCGCTACATTTACGCCTGCTTCCCCTCTTCGCACATTGATTTGAACGTGCTCGATGTCATCTGTGGAGGGCTCGTTTGTGGCAGCTTCACATGAGGGGCTGAGGAGACGGCGTGGATCTGTGCTGAGACACAGACAGGAAAGCCCCAGGTTCAAACCCTGTCGTCTCCAGTTGAAGATCTTGGGGCCAAACTAGACACGGCAGCAGTCTTGTGGCCAGTGTTCCCTCTAAGCTGAGTTAGTGTGAGCTAGCTGACAGTTTTTTACCACTTCAGTGGGACGATAACAGCGTTCCGTGTGCCTTGGTGTTTAGTCATGCCGGCCACATGACCACGGAAACGTCTTCGGACAGCGCTGGCTCTTCGGCTTGGAAACGGAGATGAGCACCACATCCCTAGAGACGGACTCGACTGGCTTTCAAGCAAGGGAACCTTTACCCTTACCTTTAAGGCCTGAAGGAGGGACAAGAGCGACTCATCCTGATGCGCTTTAAATGACTTTTAAAAGGCAGCAGGTGCCATCAGAAGGTCCAGCAGTTTAGACTTTGTTATATTTATTAATATGTTAAAGTGTTTATATTTAAATTTTAAAAAGACCAACGAACTTATAGACAGGGGGCAGAAAAGCAAATCTTATTTTGACATATTTATTGCATTACAACCGTTGACCTTATAACCTGAGCTTGTTCTTTCGTTTTGTCTTTGCCTATCTTCAAACATCTTCATCGTGTTACATGTGACTTTGCTCCTCAGCCCCTGTCTATACGTTTGAACCTTACCTTCCTTCCAATGTATTCGAAAAGGTGTGCGTGCACACAAAAGCTCATCCCTTGAATAAAACTTTGTTGGTCTTAAAGCTGCCACTGGACTCTAAAGATGCCCTCCTGTAAGGTAACAGCGTTCCGTGCGCCTCAGCGTTTAGTCACGCCGGCCGCATGACCATAGAGAAGTCTTTGGACCGTGCTGGCTCTTTGGCTTGGAAACGGAGATGAGCAGCGCCCCCTAGAATCGGATTCAACTGGCTTTCGAGCAAGGGAAACCGTTACCTATCCTTTGGCCCTAATTATGTAGGTGTTGAGAAACAGTCCTTTCTGTGTTCAGGACCATGGAGAGTGGCTGGCAGCCAAGGGAGGCGACAGCACCAAGGTAATTGACGTGGTACAAGAGCAAGGTTCAAGTCCACCAACACCAAGGGTCATTTCCTGCAGGAGCGCACAGGAGCAGAGCTCCGGCAGTAAAGAGCCCAGGGGGCGGGCACATGCAACAAGCCCCACCCCCTGCTCCCAGCAGCCCTCAGTCAGAGCAAGAAGCAGCCAGGTAAGCTGCAGAGCCCCCCCCCGGCCCCCCGGTCCAAAACAGTCCAGTGGCACCTTTAAGACCAAGTTTTATTCAGGTACAAGCTCTCCCTCCTCTGTGAGGACAGATCTGCACGTCC
>NW_015174331.1:289255-293626 GCF_001447785.1 Gekko japonicus | reverse complement strand
AACCACTACACCAAACTAATTTATACCTCGCCCTTCACTACCCAGAGGAGTCTCAGAGTGGCTTACAGACTCCTTTCTGTTCCCCTCCCCACCACAGACACCCTGTGAGGTAGGTGGGGCTGAGAGAGCTCTGACAGAAACTGCTCTTTTTCAAGGACAGCTCATCAGAACTGTGGCTTGCCCAAGGTCAACCATCCAGGTGCAAGTGGAGGAGTGGGGGAATCAAACCCGGTTCTCCCAGATGAGAGTCCGCGCTCTTAACCACTACACCAAACTGGCTCTTCATATCAAACTTATGAATCATTCACCCTGCAGAGCAGGCTCTGGGCGAGTTACAGCACTTTAAACATTTAAAAACAGAATTAACGTATAATTAAAATTACAACTAATAAACATGGCATTGAAACCAATCAAGATGGCAAAAAGTTGTCCTCTGTTGCCAGCCACACCGCTGTCTTGCACGGCAGTGCAGAGTTTGTGGAGGCCACAGGAGGAAAACAGAGGGTGCCGGTCTTCACCTCCCATTGCTGCCTTCAACTAGAGTTGGAAGGGACCTCCAGGGTCACCTAGTCCAACCCCAATGCAGGAAATTCACAAAGACCTTGCCCTCCACACACACACAGTTAAGATGCTGAACTGCTGACCAGAAGGTCGGTAGTTCAGCAGTTTGAGACCCGAGTGCCGCATGACAGAGTGAGCTCCCATCTCTAGTTCCAGCTCCTGCCAGCCTAGCAGTTCGAAAGCAAGAAATTGCAAGTAGATAAATAGGTACCGCTTCGGTGGGAAGGTAACAGCGTTCTGTGCGCCTTGGTGTTTAGTCATGCCGGCCACATGACCATGGAAACGTCTTCGGACAGCGCTGGCTCTTCGGCTTAGAGTCGGATTCTTTACTGCCGGAGCTCCGCTCCTGTGCGCTCCTGCAGGAATCCCTAGAGTCGGATTCGACTGGCTTTCGAGCAAGGAAAAACTTTACCTTTACCTAATGTAAATAAGCCTATATAATAATGTGATACACTGATGTGTCCAATACGGAGCAGTGGGAACGCAGTGCTGGCTTTGGAAGGCAGATCCTTCCACCAGTTACTGTTCACACCTTCTAAAAAAAATCTTTTGCTTCAGGAAGCAGACTTGTTAGAAGCGAGTGCCGAAGGAGCGAGCTTGTTAAAATGACATCAGGAAAATCAATCAGACTTGTACCTCCGCTGACTAATGAGTACCGGACTTCAGAAAAGCGGCGGGTCACCGGGTGTCTTTCGACGGCCTCCGCGTCGGAGGTGGGTTGGTGCAGCAAGGCTGTCGCTGCCAGAGTGGAAAAAATATGAAATCCTCGGCTTCAGAAGGAACTGAGCTAGCCTGCCATTTCCTGGGGAGGGGGGATTTTTCATTTAGCCCCCCTCCCGAGGATATCTGGCAGCGTCCCTGAACCAGAGTCCTGAGCTGCTCTTATTTGGGTAAGAAAGAAGTCTAATGAAGGGCCAATATTAAAAACATAAGAACATAAGAAACACCAGTGTTGGATCAGGCCAATGGCCCATCGAGTCCACCACTCTGTCATACAGTGGCCAAAAATACCAGGTGCCATCAGGAGATCCACCAGTGGGGCCAGGACACTAGGAGCCCTCCCCACTGTTGACACCCACCCCACCCCAAGCACCAAGAAGACAGAGCATAACTTGCCCCAGACCAAGAGTTCCTACCTATACCTTGTGGCTAATAGCCACTGATGGACCTCTACTCCGTATGTTTATCTAATTCCCTCTTGAAGCTGTCCAGGTTTATAGCCGCCATCACTTCCTGTAGCAGTGAATTCCATGTGTTAATTACTCTTTGGGTGAAGAAGGACTTCCTTTTATCCGTTCTAACCCGATCACTCAGCAATTTCATTGAGAGCCCACGAGTTCTTAACATTTATACAAAAAATACGTGTATTTATTAGAAAGGCAGTTAAACCAAATAAAAGCCCAATGAAAGCCTCATTGAAAAGTTCACGTGGGCTGAACACAAGGGCCAATACACATGACCTGACGTGTTTCCACCCTACTGGGGGCCTTCTTCAGAGGTCAGTTTGAGGTACATGTTACAATATTACATATTACAATAAGATCACCAGTAAGTTATTTGGCACCAGACACATGACTCTCATCTTTAGAGGCCTCACAAACATCTTTGTCTTGTGTCTATTGATCTTGCGGCTCCTTTTCTTGGGCCAGTAAGCGACAGCCGCCATTTTGTGGGAGCCATTTTGTGGCTGCAGCCACTGCCCTGTGTCAGGATTCCAAAGGTGCCCACAGGGTCAGAAAGGTTTGGGTCCCTCGGCCTATGCAATCCTGTGTGCATCCTGTGCACAGCCATGGGGACTAGAAACTTGGCAATCAAAATGAAGAATGGGAGAAGCGACGTTCTGTGCATAATGCCCTTTTGGCTGAGTTCTTGCAGAATCGCCGGGTTCATAGAGACACATGCTCACACACACACACCCCTGATGAGAATTCCAGACATGCCCACAACCAGTGCTCCCTCTAAGCTGTGGAGTCCTGTGAGCAAAAATTCTACTTTGTGAGCTCCTGCCACTAAAGTTGTGAGCGAGCGATTTGGCCGCTGCATCAGTCAGCTTGCTCTGGAGCCCTCCTTCCCGAGCCAAGAGAAAAATGTCTGAGCCGGAGGCTAAAGAACTGTGAGCTAGCTCACACTCACTCAGCTTAGAGGGAACACTGCCCACAACCAACGTTCCCTCTAAGCTGTGCAGTCTTGTGAGCAAAAATCCTACTTTGTGAGCAACTGGCATTAAAGATGTGAGCAAGTGATTTGGCTACTGCATCAATTAGTTTGCTCTGGAGCCATCCTTCCTGAGCGAAGACAAAAATGCGTGAGCCGGAGTCTAAAAAACTGTGACCTAGCTCACACTAACTCAGCTTAGAGGGAACACTGCCCACAACCTGTGTGCGACAAATATGACCCCTGAATTGTGCTGGAATTGGCACAGGACCGCGCCACTTGCGTGGCGTCTCCTGCACAAGGGAAGAGTCTTTTTTTTAAAGGAAAGAGAGAAAAAAAGAAAGAAAACTATATATCTGTTGCCTATTAATTTAAATCTAGAGCCAGGAAGAAGTCAACGAACTGTAATTTATGAGTTGTCAAGGCCTGAAAAATCCCTTTTGACACCGTATTTTCAGTTATTACATGCCTTCCTACAGGGCGACAGCATCGTACTGTAGGGAGCCTTCCTGTGAAACACATGAAGGCCGAGGGCAAAGAAGGGCTTTCTTATTATCTGTTCGCTTTCCCCCCCCCCCCCCCCCCCCCCGTGCCTTTCTATCAGGTCGCCATCTCTCCTCTCCACTCCTTATCCCTGTGAAAATCTGACACAGGGAAGGGAGAAACAGCTCTGGTCTCCGGAGGGGCCCAAAATTCTCAAAAGGGATGTTCCGATTTCGCTTGGGTAGAGTTTGTCAGGTCCAGGGGCGGATCTCCCTCTCTTCGACACACGTCCATCTATGCACAGCTCTTCTGGACAAGGCGAGGACAAGGTTCTCAGAGGGAACTCATTTTCATCTTTCCATTTGGGACGTAGAATCAGGGTCATTTTCTGCGGGAGCGCACAGGAGCGGATCTCCGGCAGGAAGGAGCCCAGGAGGTGGGCACATGCAACAAGCCCCACCCCCTGCTCCCAGCAGCCCTCAGTTGGGCCATGAGGTGCAAGAAGCAGCCAGGTAAGTTGCAGAGCCCTCCCTGGCCCGCCTTCAGGTACAAGCTCTCCCTCTTCTGTGAGGGCAGATCTGCGCATTCCCCCCCCCCATAGCTAGCAATCCAAAACAGTCCAGTGGCACCTTTAAGACCAAGTTTTGTTCAGGTACAAGCTCTCCCTCCTCTGGGAGGACATATCTGCACGTTCCCTCCCCCCAATAGCTAGCAACCCAAAACTAGCTAGCAATCCAAAACTAGCTAGCAATCCAGTGGAGCCTGAGTGGTGGGTGTTACCATCTGACACACTTCCGGTGATGTCAGGGACTGTGGCATATGCAAATAAGTTTTTTTTATTTTTTATTTTATTATTAGATTTATAGCCCACCCTCCCCACAAACGGGCTCAGGGCGGTTATGCTAATAAGTTATGCTAATGAGTTCCTGCACCTCTTTTTCTACTAAATGACCCCTTCTTAGAATCATAGAATGTTAGAGTCCAAAGGGACCTTGCAGGTCATCTAGTCCAACCCCCGGCACCGTGCAGGAGCACAGTCGAAAGATAGCCCTACAACATCCCCGAAAGATGGTCGTCCAGCCTCCGCCTGAAAACGTCCAGCGAAGGAGCACCCACCACCTCCCGAGGCAGTCTGTTCCACTGCTCAACCACTCTTACAGTTAGGAAGTTTCT
>NW_015174331.1:264798-287942 GCF_001447785.1 Gekko japonicus | reverse complement strand
GTGACAGAGTGTTGGACTGGATGGGCCATTGGCCTGATCCAGCATTGGCTTCTCTTATGTTCTTATGGTCTTATGTTATGAGGGAATTGGATAAACATATGGAGCAGAGGTCCATTGGTGGCTATTAGCCACAAGGTAGATAGAAACTCTTGGTCTGGGGCAAGTGATGCTCTGTCTTCTTGGTGCTTGGGGGTGGGGGGGTAACAGTGGGAGGGGCTACTAGTGTCGTGGCCCCACTGGTGGACCTGGTATTTCTGGCCACTGTGTGACAGAGTGTTGGACTGGATGGGCTGTTGGCCTGATCCAAGATTGGCTTCTCTTATGTTCTCTTATGTTCAAAGGCGTGATTGGCATTACCCTGGGCATAAAAGGAAGGACCACAAGAGCCGAGCTCTGGATCGTCCTTACCTGCCCTCCCTCTCACAATCTGCCTAAATTCATAGTGAGTCATGGAATCCGCATAAAAGGACTAAATGGAACCTCCACACTCAGTAGTAGTCTACCTTAGAAAACGATGCATAGGAGAACAGCAGGAGGCACTTTGGTCCCTGTGCCTTGCTTCTTGGCCTCCTGAGGGGCATTTGGATAGTTGTGGGGACAGCACAAGATGCTGGATTAGAGATGGACCCCTGGTCCGATCCAGACGGCCTCTTCTCACGAAACGGATCTGAACAGCAGCTCGCCGACAATAGCGTTCCGAATCGTGGTGTTATTTATGAAACGTGACATTAAAACAAAAGCTTTCCCCTCTCTCAGCTTCTCTTCCTTTTCTGAACAATGCAAAACACCACCGCTTTAGCTCAGCGGGTGGGGTGGGGGTGGCTCAGAGGGGGGTTTCATTGAGACGCGGGTTCGAAAAGAGCAATCCTCAGCGGAGCCGCGTTTCGCGGAACACATCCAAAGTGGCTGTCGAGTGGTAAACAGGTTTATGGGCAGTAAGTGAGAAATCAAATCTAGGAGCGAGAGGGAAGGCGGAGAGGAGGGGGGGAAGAGAATGAGCATTCCAAATTACAGAGCAATTGTGCGTGTAGAAGGAGGGTGGGATGAAGCGTTGGAAATAAAGGGATAAATGACGTTAGTTTTTTGGCTGAAGCCTGGTGCCACCGCCCCCCTCCCGTCCCTCCCCAAGAGACTCAGAAGCAAGTTGGACTCGAGGTGAACCCGTGGATTTTTTTGATTTTTTTTTTGTGCGACTGAAATTTTGGGAGTTCAAGTCTTTGGCGGCGGCAACAACAGCTTTGAGTATCACTGGGAAACAGCTACGTTGGTCCCAGTCCACAAGGTAAGGGCTGCATCTCAGTGGGAAAAACACCTGCTTGGCATGCAGAAGGTCCTGGGTTCGATCCTCGGCATCCCCAGCTAAAAGATGAGAAAGGTTGAGAAAGAAGTCCTTTTCTCCCTTTCTCACAATACCAAGGATTCGTGGGCACTCCATGAAATTGCTGAGCAGTCAGGTTAGAACAGATAAAAGGAAGTACTTCTTCACCCAGAGAGTGATTAACACATGAAATTCACTGCCACAGGAGGTGGCAGTGGCTACGAGCATGGACGGCTTCAAGAGGGAATTGGATAAACCTATGGAGCAGAGGTCCATCAGTGGCTATTAGCCACAAGGTGAAGATAGGGACTCTCAGTTTATGGCTCTGTATTCTTGGTGCTTGGGGGGGGCAACAGTGGGAGGGCTTCTAGTGTCCTGGCCCCACTGGTGGACCTCCTGATGGCACCTGGTATTTGTTGGCCACTGTGTGACAGTGTTGGACTGGATGGCCATTGGCCTGATCCAACATTGGCTTCTCTTTATGTTCTTATAAGAGGGAATTAGATAAGCATATGGAGCAGAGGTCCATCGGTGGCTATTAGCCACAAGGTATAAATAGGAACTCTCAGTCTGGGGCAAGGGATGCTCTGCATTCTTGGTGCTTGGGGGGGGGGCAAGAGTGGGAGTGCTTCTAGTGTCCTGGCCCCTGACTCCACAGGTTAGAGGTAGCATTGGTCCTGACACAAGAGGGGGTCCCCAGTCCTGCCCCCCAATAAACAAGCCTGCTCTTGTTCAGGGTTTATCACTGTGCATGGAGGTCTTTGTGACCTAGCCCTGAAGGATGGAACAGAGCATTGTGCAGGGCTAGGACCCGCACACACCCACAACCACCAGTCCCCCCTCCCCGCCATCTCCTTTTGCCTGTCACATTTCAAAGAGTGAAGAGAAACCGGCTTTGGTGCATGCGGAGAGCAAAGTCTGCTGCAGAAGGCCGCTCAAGGTGCAGACTGTCAGCACATCACACAAGCTGCTGAAAGCCAAACAAGGCGCCGCGAGAAAGGGCACGAAGGGGCACCCGATGAGAACAATAGCACAAGAAACGGTAACACAGCGAGGTCGGGGTGGGGGGAGTAACACACACCCCTGGACAGAATTGAAATCTTTCCCTTATTGGGATATTTGGGTTTGGTACAGCGGAGTTTTACCCAGTCATAGAAGCATGATACAGATATCCCAAAAAGTATATTGCAGAAAAAGGTAATCTTACATTGATTCGAGTAGATCCAGTTCACGCTCAGGTTGTGTGAAAAGAAGAGAGAGAAGCCTAATCTAAAGAGGACTTTCCCTGTCACAAATAGCCAGTTTGCCTGGCATCGTGTGTGTGGGAGTATGAGGGCACTGTCTCTACAGGAGAGACCTGCAGAGACTCGAGCCTCCATGGAAGGCCATGTAGAGGGTGGGACAGGACAGAGGGAGAGGGAGCTTGCAAACATCTTTACTTATATATAAAAACGTTTTGGGGTGACTCTTCGACACGCACCCACAGCCTTTGGCCTGCTGAACAGTCACTCACAAGGTCTCACCATCTATTGGTCGCTGCATTGCCTGTGTCCCGCCTACAGGCACAGCATGCACCAAAAATCAACTCAGAACACAACTTTGCTTCAGCAGAGAGGGTGCCTCGCTTGGCCGGGGCCTTTTAGCCTCCTCCTTCCCACTACAGCTCCATCGGTGTGTCATGGCCTTGCAGACCCCAGTCGCCTTCTTCCCCTCCTAGTTGCCCCGCTCTGCCGCTGCTGGCCTCTCTGTCACTTTGCCCGCCCCACACTCCTCCATGCCTCGCCGGCTCAAGGTCAGTGAGGGGCTGCGGGACATGTCTGGTCAGGGTGAAGAGGGCCTGTGTGAGCCCACCAGACCTCGCGCCTTGCCCACTCACAGTCAGCTCGGCTTTTTGTTGCGGCGGAGGAACACCGTCACCTTTGCCTCAGTGGCAGCTAGGTGCGCTCGCTGCACTGCGCTGCCCAACATGGCCAGTCCACTACACCTTTCTCCACAATCGCTGGCCAGTCCTGCCACCCGCCCTTCGATGGACGAGCCCCGACCCAATCCTCTCCCCTTCCAGCCATCGCCCTGCTTACGAATGATTCCTGCATGCGTGCATGCATGCCGTCGCTCACCCTTCAGTCTGCCCACCTGCCCTGCCTGCCTGGCTGCCGTGGCTCTGGCTTCTTGTGGTGTGACCGGGAGGGGGCCGGGGGCTTTGCCTGAGATGCGCATTGTGGGAAGGAATGGGCCCGCACTACCCCAAAGGAGCTCCTTATATGTAGACGGTTTGAATAAGTGTATGAGAGGCGCCGGTGGGGGTTGCGTGGCGTGGACGGGCTGTTTTCCCTGATGGACAGTGGCCAACGGCAGTGACCCGAAAGACGTTGTTGCTTGCGCTCTGCATGCTGTTAGGCTCAATGCAACCAAGCCTCTGCTGGACCATAGCGGGCTTTTCAGGTTTGCTGTGCCACCTCTCCTTATGTATCACTGTGCCCTCGACCCTGGGGACTGGGGATGGGAGGAGACAATGGGGTGGCAAGGGGGAACTGTCTGCGCACCAACACGTCACATCTTGGTAGAGTTCGTTGTCTTGGTGTTACAACGGGCTTTACCATTAGTAGAATCATAGAGTTGGAAGGGTCCTCCAGGGTCAACTAGTCCAACCCCCTGCACAATGCAGGAAATTCACAAATACCTCCCCCCGCACATAACCCAGCGACCTGTTTCATGCCCAGAAGAAAGCCATGTGCAGGGACTGAGAGGACAAAGGGAGAGAGGGGAGGGGTCAGAGGGCAGCTCCCAGGTTAAGACAAAGAGAGGCATCCCATTCAAGAAGATAACACCTATACGCACGTAGAGTGATGTAGCACCCCCCAATATCCAGGCTTGCTGAGTTCCTCACTCCAACACCCTTTATATGTCCAATCACTGATTCCACATCAAGAAAACAATTGTGTCTTTTCTTGCCAGCCCTGGCACCTATCTATTTACAAAATTTATATCTCATGCACAACTGAAGCCACCGTATACTGAGTCAGGCCCCCAGTCCATCAAGATCAGTATTATAAGCCCACGTCGAACATGCATGACAGCAATCAAATGAGAAGCTTCCGCATATGAATAAATACAGGCCAAATTAACGACACTTTGGCACTTCGGAGCAAAATAAATAGATATCTCTCGCCGCAGGAGGATCGGCCGGCTCGTTTTCCCGTTGCTCCAAGGTTAACCTTCTTTTCCTCGGCGAGTTGGTTTAGCAAAATCCTGGTCGATGTGGGGGCAGGAAAACTCCTTTAGCGGAGGGGAGTGAGGGAAGTTTATATCCGTGCATCGAATTCCCAGCTTGCCTCTCCCTCAGGCTCAGGGCAGGTAAAAACAATCTTGAAATGCACAAATTAAAAAAAAATCTGACTTCAAACATGTACAGATATACAGCCGTCATGTCAAGAGACAGAGCCCAAAAGACGCCAACGAGGTGGGAGGTAACATTATAGGCCTGCCAACCTCCAGGTGGGAATTGAACTCCAGACATCAGTTCCCTTGGAGAAAACGGCTGCTTTGGAGGACGGGCTGTATGGCATGGTACCCTGCTGAGGTCCCTCTAGGGTTGCCTGACCCCCCCCCAGTGGAGGTGGGGGTTTCCTGCCACCAATCAGCCGGCTGGTGGGGGAGCTTACCTGGAGAAACAGAAAGGCCTCAGCCTCATTGCTGGTGTCGCACATAGGG
Source organism: Gekko japonicus (assembly GCF_001447785.1). Lineage (NCBI taxonomy): Eukaryota > Metazoa > Chordata > Lepidosauria > Squamata > Gekkonidae > Gekko > Gekko japonicus. The sequence continues at coordinate 282,913 of NW_015174331.1, read as the reverse complement.
TTGCCAAATGTTACTCACCTCTCCGGTGGGGGACTCCTGCGCGGCTCCTGGAGCATGCGCGCGCACCGCATGCACATCACAGGGAAGTGACGTCATGACGCCGGGCACGCTGGGGGCGGGGCCACAACCATACAAGGGAAAACCATAGAAAACCGCCCCCAGCGTGCCTGGCGTCATAACGTTACTTCCCTGTGACGTATACGCTGGGGCAGGGTTCCCCCCGGGGCCCGATTCCCTGGCGTCTGGTAACGGGCCTCTGGGGCGGGGGGATTTCCACCCCCCGGGGGGATTTGGCAGTCCTAGTTGCACAGGAAGTGATATCATCGCACCAGCCATGTCCGGGTGACACTCTGGGATTTGGGCAAAAGCTCTATGGTATGTTCTTCAGTTCTTAGGTCCTATATAAGGTGAAGCAGAAGGCAAAAGCAACAGCCAGAGAGGCTCAACATCTAGAAGAGAGGAAGAAGAGATTGGATTTATTCCCCGCGCTTCACTACCCAAAGGAGTCTCAGAGTGGCTTACAGTCACCTTTCCCTTCCCCTCAGAAGAATAGGGAGGCGGAGATTGGATTTATACCCCGCCCTTCACTATCCAGAGGAGTCTCAGAGCAGCTTACGATCTCCTTCCCCTTCCCCTCCCCACAACAGAAACCCTGTGAGTTAGGTGGGGCTGAGAGAGCTCTGACAGAAACTGCTCTTTTCAAGAACAGCTCTTATCAGAACTATGGCTTGCCCAAGGTCATCCAGCAGCTGTAAGTGGAGGAGTGGGGAATCACACCCGGTTCTCCCAGATTAGAGTCCGCTGCTCTTAACCACTACACTAAACTGTCTCTAACCCATGGGGGGGGGGGAACTGCCAAGTGTACATGAGAGAGAGAGAGAGAGAGAGAGAGAGAGAGAGAGAGAGAGAGAGAGAGAGAGAATCCTCTTAACCCCTTCCCTCCCAAATCCTCTCGCACACAGAGTTACAATATCCAACAGTAGGAAGCGTAGGAACTAGAAAACGGGGCTGAGCTTGAAGGAGATGGTGGGCGGGGAGACTCTCTTTCCTGGTCTTGGCCTCCAATGGAAAGTTTCCAAGTTGAGTTGTGCCCGAACTAAAAGAGGCTTATATGGATCTCTAGGCCATATCCTTGAAAAGCAGTGTGCAAAATGGCAGGTTCTGCTAAAGGCATGTGATTCATGTAGCTGACTTGAACAGAGCAGGATGCTGCACTGGGCAGGGGAGGGTTCTCTATTTAGCAATGGTATCATTTGCTCTCATAGCCTCCCTTGCTAGGTTTTGGGTTTTTTCCCCACTAGCTGAGGAATAAAACACAGGTGGAAACAAAGGGAGAGGCTATTAGGCAGAGTGGGACAGAAGCCAGCAGGGTATATCCTGATCTTGTCAAATCTCAGAAGCAAAGCAGGACATGGATGGGAGACCACCAAGGAAGGCTCTGCAGAGGAAGGCAGTGGCCAACCACCTCTGCTTCTCACTTGCCTTGAAAGACCCTTACTGGGGTCACCATAAGTCTTGGATGGGAGGCCACCAAGGAAGACTCTGCAGAGGAAGGCAGTGGCCAACCACCTCTGCTTCTCGCCTGCCTTGAAAGACCCTTACTGGGGTCACCATAAGTCTTGGATGGGAGGCCACCAAGGAAGACTCTGCAGAGGAAGGCAGTGGCCAACCACCTCTGCTTCTCACCTGCCTTGAAAGACCCTTACTGGGGTCACCATAAGTCTTGGATGGGAGACCACCAAGGAAGACTCTGCAGAGGAAGGCAGTGGCCAACCACCTCTGCTTCTCACTTGCCTTGAAAGACCCTTACTGGGGTCACCATAAGTCTTGGATGGGAGACCACCAGGGAAGGCTCTGCAGAGGAAGGCAGCGGCCAACCACCTCTGCTTCTCGCCTGCCTTGAAATCCCCTTCCTGGGGTCGCCATAAGTCTTGGATGGGAGACCACCAAGGAAGGCTCTGCAGAGGAAGGCAGTGGCCAACCACCTCTGCTTCTCGCCTGCCTTGAAAGACCCTTACTGGGGTCACCATAAGTCTTGGATGGGAGGCCACCAAGGAAGACTCTGCAGAGGAAGGCAGTGGCCAACCACCTCTGCTTCTCACTTGCCTTGAAAGACCCTTACTGGGGTCACCATAAGTCTTGGATGGGAGACCACCAGGGAAGGCTCTGCAGAGGAAGGTGATGGCAAAATACCTCTATTTCTCACTTGCCTTGAAAGACCCTTACTGGGGTCACCATAAGTCTTGGATGGGAGACCACCAAGGAAGACTCTGCAGAGGAAGGCAGTGGCCAACCACCTCTGCTTCTCGCCTGCCTTGAAAGCCCCTTCCTGGGGTCACCATAAGTCTTGGATGGGAGACCACCAAGGAAGGCTCTGCAGAGGAAGGCAATGGCCAACCACCTCTGCTTCTCACTTGCCTTGAAAGACCCTTGGTGGGGTCACCATAAGTCTTGGATGGGAGGCCACCAAGGAAGACTCTGCAGAGGAAGGTGATGGCAAAATACCTCTATTTCTCACTTGCCTTGAAAGACCCTTACTGGGGTCGCCATAAGTCTTGGATGGGAGACCACCAAGGAAGGCTCTGCAGAGGATGGCAATGGCAAATTGCCTCTGCTTCTCCCTTGCCTTGAAATACCCTAGGTGATGTCGTCATAACTCAGCTGCAACCTGATGGGCCTTGGCACACACTTTAGGCAGAGTGGAGCATCAATCCGATGCCTTTCAATCCTGACTTTCCTCCAGGGCAAGGTGTGGCGTTCCCCCTTCCCTGTTTCATCTTCACAGCCACCCCATAAAGTCGTTTAGGTGACTGAGAGATTCCTTAACCTTATCTCAACCCAGCCAGGTAGAGCAGGGAGTTGAACCTGGGCATTCCAGCTCATAATCTAACATTCTGGTCACCATGTGACTCTTGTTCTTCTCCCTCGATGTCTTTTTTGTGTCCCCCACCCATGGGTGTTTTTTGGGGGGGATTCCTGCATGGAACAGAAGTCTCGGTGTAAGAGCTGGAGTCAAGCCCAGTAGCACCTTCAAGATTGATGCACAATACAGGACTGGATACCTTGGCACCCAGGAACACCAATCTGTATTCTGTCCCAACCTGGAAGGGCAGTTCGTCTTATACCCCAAATGTCATCATTATAGTTTATACTTCAATGAATCCCTAATTGGTACCAGATAGGTAGCATCATTTGAGCTGAACTAGTTACACCTCCTGTATATTTGTTGAAACAGAAAAGACGAACAAAAGTAGGAACCAAATACACACCAATACAAGCAGCAAATAAAAAGATGTCCATTTGATGATCAATTTGTCAAGTATAAGAAATATCCCAATTGAGTTGTACATTGCTACGCAGTTGGAAACTTTCCTGTTTTACGGATTGTAACAAATATAAGAGTAAGTACAGAAATCGAGCAGCGACCCCCCCCCCATTTATGAGCAACCTTTTCAGGACACCAGAGATATTAGGCAAAGGTGAATTTTCAGCTTTCTTTCCTCCCCTCTCCTTCCTTCCTTCCAGGCCCGTAGCTACATTGGGGCATCTCGGGGCTAGGCCCCCTGACTTGCTGGCAAGGCCCCCTGGCTTCTCATCTAGCCCAGGGTGTCACGGCCTTCTCCCCTGGATTAAACTGATTAGCCAGTGCCCCCTAAGAAAATTAAATGCCCCCTGACTTTAAAAAAAATCCTGGCTATGGGACTTCTTCCTCCCTCCCTCCCTCCCTCCTTCCTTCCTTCCTTCCTTCATTCCTTCATTCATTCGTTCGTTCCTCTCTCCATCCAGACAAGTTTACAAAAGCAAAGGAACAGAAAAGGGGTTCTTTCTTTCTTTCTTTCTTTCTTTCTTTCTTTCTTTCTTTCTCTCTTTCTGGAGATTTTTAAAATGTTATTCTGTATAATTCAAAAAAATGGGGAGGGAGACTCCCTTTTGGAAGCCCCCCCCCCCAAAAAAAGGGAATTAGTAAAAGAATTGGCCCAAAAAGAAAAGTGGGGAATGCAGGAGGGAAGCGTGTGGATGAATTTTAATGCAATCAGAAAGCTGTAATAATGGTAATAAAGGAATACATTCCAACGTCAAGAGGAGGCAAGGAGGGAGGCAGACCTGCGAAGCCAGAATTTCAATGAGGCCCGGGCGCACCGGCCGCTCCCTCCTTCCTCCCAATGAAGGAAATGGAATTTTTAAGCACGGGCGAAAGAGGGATTAACAATTGGCAGGTTTCTCGGCCTTTTGTCTTTTGGCGAATCCCATTTAATCACGGCCTTTAATATTAAGGAGGCGGAGGGCCAGGCGCGCCGTCTCCAGCTTGGGGGGAAGCCATGAATGATACAGCAAGGCGAAGCGAGATAAGGCCTCCGTGGCCCGGGCAACTTTCGGGAAGTGTTTCAATTACCTCAGCCCGAGTCTTTAAAAGCTGAAGTTTAATTTGATCCAAAATGGCATCGCGGCTCCGGCGCGAGGAAAATATGCCTCACTCCCCCCCATACTACCACCCTTTCTTTCTTTCTTTCTTTCTTTCTTTCTTTCTTTCTTTCTTTCTTTCTTTCTTTCTTTCTTTCTTTCTTTCTTTCTTTCCCCCTTTTAATCGCTCTTCCTTGCATGCACCGTGCCAGACATCCCAAGAGATGGAGGCCGGAATGGCGCCGCCTATTTATGTCACAGCCTGTTTAGGCTTCCAGAGGCTGGGTGGTTTTTTTTCCTTTCGCAAGCACCTTCGGGTCACCCGTTGAAATGAGTTTAGGTGCTGAAACTTATTTCTCTGACACGCTGGCTTTTGTGCAGCTGACCCCACCAAGGGCATCCAGGAGAATCTTGGAAGGTTTCCTCCGAAGAAGTGCGAAAATTCTACTGTTCTGCTTCTTAGGAATACATCCTCTCTCTGTCTCTCTCTCTCTGGTTAAGTGCTCGGACTCTAATCTGGGAGAGCCGGGTTTGATTCCCCACTCCTCCACATGCACCTGGCTGGATGACCTTGGGCAAGCCATAGTCCTGTCAGAGCTGTTCTTGAAAAAGAGCCGTTTCTGTCAGAGCTCTCTCAACCTCACCTACCTCACAGGGTGTCTGTTGTGAGAAGTCCCCCACTTCAGGATAAGGTACGACTTGGCAACCCTAGGCGCCTGTGGAGGGCAGGGTTTGGTGAAGGATCGCAGTACGACACCACAGAGTGCCCCCTCCAAAACAACCGTTTCCTCCAAGGGAACCGATCCCTTTAGTCTGGGGATCAGTTGTAATACTGGGATATCGTCAGGCCCCACCTGGAGGCTACCATAAAGAAACACCATGATAGAACAAAACACACTTCTACTAATATGTCCTTGTATCATCTTCATATATTGACTTACTTGCAATAGAGACTCTAGTATATTTTATCCACATACACAAACCTAAAGTACGTTGCATCTACTAATAGAAGAGTCCACAGCTACAAAGACCTATTCCAACACTGTAGACTATCTCGCTCCTGATAAAGGACTAATTATGCAACAGTCATAAATGATGAGAGATGCAGCAGGCTGTTCTATTCTCTACAAAGAGTAATTGAGCAGGCATCAAAGCAGGCACGAGAAATGCAGCAGGCAGTTGTATTTCCCACACAAAGTGTTTCAGCAAGCATCAAAGCAAGGAACATGCCTCCCAGGCAAAAATTGCGTGTTTCGACAAATTCTTCTTCAGGCAGACATATTTTCCTGGAACCAAAGCTCTCGATCTTAACTGTGCATAAGTCAACCATTCTCGAGAAGCCTTCTTTATATCTCTCCTATATAATAAAGCAGTAAGACGCAAACTTCACGCAATGCGCCCCTACAGTGTTTGGACGGCTCGGCTGTCCGTCAGCGGCGTGGCCACGTCCCATTTGCCACGGCGTCTGAGTCCCACCTCAGACGCAGCTTCGCGTTCCTGGGGGCTGGAGGCGACAGGCGGCTGTGCCGGGCGCCGCCCTAAGCCCGGAGCCTGTGGACGATGTTCCCGGGGGCTGGAGGTGACGGGCGGCTGCGACGGGCGGTCGACTCAGACCGCCGGCCGCCTGCGTCACGCCGGAGATGGAGGACGCAAGCGCTGGCAGCCGCCTGGGGCGCGCTGGAGACGGGGAGGAGACGAGGGGGCCCGGAGGTTACGAGCGGCTGCGACGGGCGACGGCCGGACGGCTGCGTCATGGCGGACACGGAGCGCTCGCGACCAGGCACGTTCCCCCAAGTGCCTGCCTCCGACAGGCGGCTGGGGCACGGAGGAGAGGGGGAGGAGGCAGAGGGGGGCTAGCAGCCCGTTGCATCGCCCTTCATATATATATATATATATATCCTTCTCAGGAAGGATGGTGCCAGAGCAAACTAATTTATACAGGGCTCGGTCCTAGGCCCGGTGTTGTTCAATGTTTTTATAAATGACCTGGAGGAAGACATAGAGGGGATGCTTATCAGATTTGCAGATGAAGTTAGGTGGGGTTGCTAATTCTGAAGAAGACAGAGTCAGGATTCAAAATGATCTAGATAGGCTAGAACAGTGGGCTGAGACAAATAAAATGAATTTCAATAGAGATAGGTGCAAAGTCCTACACTTAGGTAGAAGAAATCAAAGGCACAGATATAGAATGGGAGGGACTTGGCTTGACAGCAGCTCATGTGAAAGGGATCTAGGTATTCTGGTGGATCACAAGCTAAACATGAGCCTGCAGTGCGATGTGGCTGTGAAGAAAGCTAATGCAACCTTAGGATCCATTAACAGAAGCATTGTGTCCAGATCACCGCTCTATTCTGCTACGGTCAGGCCTCACCTGGAGTCCTGTGTCCAGTTTTGGGCACCACATTTTAGGAAGGATGTTGACAAGCTGGAGCGTGTCCAGAAGAGGGCAACCAGGATGGTGAGAGGGTTGGAATCCAAGTCTTACGAGGAAAGGCTGAAAGAGTTGGGTATGTTTAGCCTGGGAAAGAGAAGGCTTAGAGGGGACATGATTGCAGTCTTTGCTTAGTTTCTGCGGGACTTGCAAGGTCCCTTCCAACTCTAACATTCTATGATTCTATGATCATTCGCACCGTGCATTAATAAATCTGGAATAATTACTACTCCCTGGCTGTGTGTCACTTTGTCTGGGTAGCAGTGTGTGCGAACAAGATTTTGGGGTATGGGTGGACCGAAAGTTAAATATGAGCAGCCAGTGTGATGCAGTGACAAAAAAGTCTAATGCGATCTTGGGGTGTATCAACAGAGGCATAACCTCCAAATCACAAGAAGCCATAGTACCAGCTTGTACCTGAATAAAACTTGGTCTTAAAGGTGCCACCGGACTGTTTTGGGCCTTACCTGGCTGCTTCTTGCTTTGACTGAGGACTGCTGGGAGCAGGGGGTGGGGCTTGTTGCATGTACCTGCCCCCTGGGCTCTTTACTGCCGGAGCTCCGCTCCTGTGCGCTCCTGCAGGAAATGACCCCTGCTTGTCAGAGATGTTCTAGGCCGATCCTGAACTGAGCAGGGGTTTGGACTAGATGGCCTGTCTGGACCCTTCCAACTCCATGATTCTGTGATCCTAATGTGGACTCCTTTCTTCTGTCTCTAGCTGTTACTTCGTTATTCTGGGAGGGCTCCATTTCCCTCCTCCCCCTTGCTCTCGGTTCTGTACACATGCCAGGATTATAGGAGAAGCGGATAGCCATCTATATGATAATGCAGATGTACACCTAGATGATTTTTGCTCTCGCCCCTTGTGATTCGGGCCCCCTTTGTGTCACTGGTCTGGTGGAGTAGCCAGACCCGATCGTCTTCTGGCCCTTCGGCTGCATTCATTGGCGCTTCTCGGCTCGGGCCCCCCCCCTCTGCCTTTTGCCGCTCACGTGCGGTGGCGCCCTGTTCTCCCAACTCGTCTGACACCTCAGCTTCACAACTTCTCATCCAAACAGAACATTTAAATACAAATAGAACGAGGAATAATTTAACCCCAGTTTGCACCAGGGAAGGTGCCAGGGCTTCCTATAAACACCAGGAGCAAGGTTTGAAAACACCGCATATTGAAGCTGACAGGTTTATGTGTGCAGCTGGCGGCCGGCATTACCCCCCAAAAATAAAAAAAACCAGGCCAATGCAATGAACCAAATATGCTAGGAGGCTGCCTGGAGACAGAGTTGCCAGCCTCCAGGTGTGGCCTGGAGAACCCCCAGAACAATAACTAATCTCCAGACTACAGAACTCCATTTCCCTAGAGAAAGAAGTAGAGATTGGATTCATACCCCGCCCTTCACTACCCAGAGGAGTCTCAGAGCGGCTTACACACTCCTTTCCCTTCCTCTCCCCACAACAGACACCCTGTGAGGGAGGTGGGGCTGAGAGAGCTCTCTCAAGAACTGCCCTTGAGAGAACAGCTCTGAGAAAATTTGTGACTGACCTGAGGTCACACCAGCAGGTGCATGTGGAGGAGGAGTGGGGAATCAAACCCGATTCTCCCAGATCGGAGTCCGTACCCCTAACCACTACACCAAACTGGTTCTCAAATTAATATACTATAACATGACAGAAACTGCTGTTTTTCAAGAACAGCTCTGACAGAAGGGCTCTTTTTGTAGCAGGGACTCCTTTGCATATTAGGCGACACACCCCTAATGTAGCCAATCCTCCAAAAGCTTACAGTAGCCCCTGTAAGAAGAGCTCTGTAAGCTCTTGGAGGATTGGCTACATTAGGGGTGTGTCGCCTAATATGCAAAGGAGTTCCTGCTACAAAAAGAGCCCAGGCCAGCCTGCCCAAGGTCATCCAGCAGGTGCAAGTGGAGGAGTGGGGAATCAAACCCGGTTCTTCCAGATGAGAGTCCACACACTTAACTACTACACCAGAAAATGGCTGCTTTGGATGATGGACTGTATGGAGTTATACCTCACGCCAGGGGTCATTTTGTAGACAAACAGGTGCAGGAGCTCATTAGCATAACTCATTAGCATATGCCACACCCCCTGACATCACCGGAAGTGTGTCAGAAGGCAACACCCACCTCTCAGGCTCCACTGGATTGTTCTGGATTGCTAGCTATGGGGGGGGGACGTGCAGATCTGTCCTCACAGAGAAGGGAGAGCTTGTACCTGAATAAAAGGTGCCACTGGACTGTTTTGGGACGGGGGACGGGGGCTCTGCAGCTTACCTGGCTGCTTCTTGCTCTGACTGAGGGCTGCCGGGAGCAGGGGGTGGGGCTTGTTGCATGTGCCCGCCCCCTGGGCTCTTTACTGCCGGAGCTCTGCTCCTGTGTGGTCCTGCAGGAAATGACCCCTGCCTCACGCTCCAAACAACCCCACCTACCCAGGCTCCAACCCCAAACCTCCTGGAATTTCCCAGCTTGAAATTGGCAACCCTGACACTGAGGGAGAGGACATCATGGGCCTGGTTGTTTAGTTGATATGCATATATATGTATGTATTTGTTCATAAACTATATAAAATATAAAGTTAATATGGGGGGGAACCATCTTTGGCCACCATAATGTCATTCTTCAGTTTAAAAGAACTCCCTTGAACCATCAGTGTTTGGGTTGAACCACAACACTTAAAATATATATGCTTTTACTCTCGTGCTAGGCAGACATCTTTTTGCGTATCCCCATTGAAAACATAAAAGCCCAGGGATAAATAAGAATTGACCATCTGGTTCCCCAGCCCGTCTGAGTTTAGCAGCCTGTCTTATCAGAGAGGGTTCATGTGCGCATTCCTTCATTTATTATAAAACAAGCCTAGAGAATTTATTTATTGACAAGAATTTATTCAAATTGGTTACATCTGTTCTGTAAATGTCTCCAGAGGAAGGAGGGGTGGACGACTCATTGCTCATGAACGTTTACATAGTGTTTAATGAAGTGTAACTTAAGCATTTAGGTGTCATGTGGGAAGAGGAGTCTTGTATGCATAGTGGAAAGGGTGTTTTTTTAAAAAAATAAAAGTCTACATAGTGTGACTGTAGAATCATAGAATCATAGAATGTTAGAGATGGAAGGGACCTTGCAGGTCATCTAGTCCAACACCCTGCACTATGCAGGAGCATAGCCGAAAGATAGCCCTACACGCTCCAAACAACCCCACCTACCCAGGCTCCAACCCCAAACCTCCTGGAATTTCTCAGCTTGAAATTGGCAACCCTGACACTGAGCGAGAGGACATCGTGCAGTTCTGGTCACCACACCTTAAAAAGGATATTATAGCTTTGGAAAAAGTGCAGAAAAGGGCAACTCGAATGATAAAAGGGTTGGAACACTTTCCCCATGAGGAAAGGTTAAAGCGCTTAGGGCTCTTTAGCTTGGAGAAAAGACGACTGACGGGTGACATGATTGAGGTTCACAAGATTATGCATGGGAAAGAGCAGGTAGAGAAAGAGGTACTTTTCTCCCTCTCTCACAATACAAGAACTCGTGGGCACTCAAGGAAATTGCTGAGCGGTCGGGTTAGAACGGATAAAAGGAAGTACTTCTTCACCCAAAGAGTGATTAACACTTGGAATTCACTGCCACAGGAAGTGGTGGCGGCTACAAGCATAGACGGCTTCAAGAGGGAATTAGATCAGCATATGGAGCAGAGATCCATCAGTGGATATTAGCCACAAGGTATAGATAGGGGCTCTGGGGCAAGTGATGCTCTGTCTTCTTGGTGCTTTGGGGGGTCAACAGTGGGAGGGCTTCTAATGTCCTGGCCCCACTGGTGGACCTCCTGATGGCACTTGGTATTTTTGGCCACTGTGTGACAGAGTGTTGGACTAGATGGGCCTTTGGCCTGATCCAACATTGGCATCTCTTATGTTCTTAACATACCCGAAAGATGTAAAACTTGGATAGATCCAGCTGGGTAGCCATGCAACAGAACAAAGTTTGCCAAGTCAGCCTCAGGGTGGCTTACAAAAAACAATTTTAGAACATTAAAACACAAGATTAGATAAAACCGTAACAGTGCGATTATAAGCCAACAGCGTAAAGTTTGAGTCCAGGGGCACCTTTCAGCCCAACAAAGTTTTATTCTGGGTATAAGCTTTTGTGTGTATGCAGACTTCTGTTGTGCACATGAAAGTTTATACCTGTAATAAAACTTGGGCCCCGGTCACATGGGCCAGATAACGCGGGGGGGAAGGCGTGGCTGTTCGCCCTGGAGCAAAATAAAGCGCGGTAGCCCGATCACACGGTCTCCCGAGTCTCCGTGCTTCGGCTGTTAGCTGGTGATCACATGGTGATGCTGCAGCGTGGCAAAGAAGCGCGTGGCGCGATCGCACAAGCGTTTCGTGTTTGTGCGCATGCGCTTACGAAAAACATCCAGTTTGTGACAGGACGTGGATGGGCGCCTGATGCCATAGGATACTAGCCTTCCCGCGATCAGACACCCGCCTGTGCTGCGTGTTTTCCGGATACTAGTGCACTTTCCTTGGTACTTTTTAACTCCGCATCTTTGGCGGGATGCCACGGGTTGGCCACGGGCGCGCTACGCTTCCCAGATGTTGCTGTGTGATCGTGCCCCGAAAATCCGCCCGACATTCGTGCCTTTCGTGCGGCAAAATCTCCGTGTGACTGGGGCCTTGGTTGGTCTTAAAGGTGCCACTTGGACTCAAACGTTCTGTAAAACTTGGAGAAGGTGTGAAACAGGGTTGGGAGTCTGACCCACAGATCGAGCAGTCAACAAGACTTGCAAAGAAGATGCTTTCTGTATATTATGGTCACAAGCACTACCATTGGATCTTCCTCGAGAAATCATAGAGTAGTACAAAAGCTCTCTTGCTCATAAAGTGCTTTACAGAAAGTCATGAAAGAGAATACATTCAGATAGGGCGCTGATCTCAAAAAGTATTCCGGCTCAAATATGCTGCTATATATAATATAATCCGGAGGCGACGTTGATTATGTATTTTTACACTAGGTTTTTTTCTTATGATTTGAAGGAATTTGTTTCTTGTATTGTGTTGCAGTGCTTGTGACCATAATATACAGAAAGCATCTTCTTTGCAAGTCTTGTTGATGGCTCGATCTGTGGGTCAGATTCTCACGACTGTTTTCTTTACATTTCTTCCCTGATTAGGTCGTGATCAGTGTTCCCTCTAAGCTGAGTTAGTGTGAGCTAGCTCACAGTTTTTTTAGTCTCTGGCTCACACATTTTTGTCTTAGCTCAGGGAGGATGGCTCCAGAGCCAACTAATTTATGCAGTAGCCAAATTGCTCGCTCACAGCTTTAATGCCAGTAGCTCACAAAGCAGAATAATTGCTCACGAGACTCCACAGCTTAGAGGGAACATTGGCTCGTGATTGTCCACATTTGTCTCGTGAAACAGGGGTGGCTGGATTTTCTGTTCTCTGCAGCCCCCCGTTCTTCAAATGGGAGGTTCAGGGCTAAATATCTATTTTGCCAGGCAGTGAGACACCCTTCCTTAGCAGACAGACGTTGAAATAAAGTTAGTGCCACCTGGCAATGATCTGCCTACTTGTGGAGCGCCCAGGCTCCGATACAGCCACGAGCTGCTGGCATAACATGCAAATAAGTGAGCGTGGTGTAATTAGAATGTTAGGCTTGGAGACCCGGGTTCGAATGCCCACTCTGCAAGGCAGGGAAGATTGCTTGGTGTCATTGGGACAGTCACACCTTTCCAGCCTAACCTACCTCGCAGGCAGTGTTCCCTCTAAGCTGAGTTAGTGTGAGCTAGCGCAGTTTTTTAGCCTCCGACTCACCCATTTTTGTCTTCGCTCGGGAAGGACGGCTCCAGAGCAAACTAATTCATGCAGTAGCCAAATCGCCCGCTCACAACTTTAATGCCAGTAGCTCACAAAGCGGAGTTTCTGCTCACAAGAGTCCACAGTTTAGAGGGAGCATTGCTGACAGGGCCGTTACGAGGATACAATTGAGGAGAGGGGAACAACATAAGCCGCTTCGGGTTTCTGTTGGGAAGAAAGGCAGGGTGCGGGTGAAGTCCTTTAAATAAAACGAACCTCAAGCGGTGCGGTAACAATCATGGGAGGAATAGCCCTACGGGCTCATCCTTATTACCGATTTTAACTGGTTTAACCAGGGCTATTTTGGGGCAGGAACGCACAGGAACGGAGTTCCAGCTGGCTCCCAAGCTGGCCACGCCCAGCAGGAACTCATTAGCATAACAGGCCACACCCAACAGCAGAAACTCATGAGGATTGGCTACATTAGGGGTGTGTGGCCTAACATGCAAAGGGTTCCTGCTACAAAAAAAGGCCCTGGGTTTTGACGACAAACAAGGTAAACAGAATAACAAGCAAGAGGTGGGTGTGGCTAGATGACCACACTTCTGGTAACATGGGGGTGCGGCCTAATGTGCTAATGAGCTGTGTTGTCAGAGGTGTGGACCAATAGGCTAATGAGTTCCTGCTGTTGGGTATGGCCTATTATGCTAATGAGTTCCTGCTGGGCTTTTTTTACAGAAGGAGCCCTGGGTTTAACATTCCCTCGTTTTGGAAACTACTCGGAATGGTCGTTTCTGCAAGGGACACTGGGGATCTCCTGTAGTCATGTCACAGGTGGGCCCTGGAGATCTCCCGGAATGATAACTTATCTCCAGACGACAATGATCAGGTCCCCTGGGAAAAGATGGCCACTTTGGAGGGTGGACTCTGTGGCATGATCACTTGCTGAAGTCACTCCCCTCCCCAATCTCCCCCCTAAGTCTCCAGTAATTTCCTATCCAGACTTGGCAACCATGCTCAGGATCCTACTGGAGGAACCTGGGAATATCAAAGAAGAAGAAGAAGAGATGGGATTTATACCCCGCCGTTCACTACCCGAAGGAGTCTCAGAGCGTCTTACAAATTCCTTTCCCTGAGAGAACTTGTGACTGACCCAAGGTCACACCAGCAGCTGCATGTGGAGGAGTGGGGAATCAAACCCAGTTCTCCCAGATCGGAGTCCACGCTCCTAACCACGACACCAAACTGGTTCTCAAAGTGATATACTATACCATTTAAGTTCAGAGACAGCGTGGTCTAGTGCTTAAAGTGTCACATTAGGATCTGGGAGACCCAGGTTCGAATCCCTACTCTGCCGTGGACGCTCGCTGGGTGACCTCAGGCCAGTCACATACATTCAGCCTGACCTACCTCACAGGGTTGTTGTGAGGATAAAATGGAGGAGAGGGGGATGATGTAAGCCACTTTGGGTTCATTAGGGGAGAATGGCGGGATGTAAATAAATAAAAAAGTGATGGCTGCAGGCAGAGACAGCGTGGTCTAGTGCTTAAAGTGTCACATTAGGATCTGGGAGACCCAGGTTCGAATCCCTACTCTGCCGTGGAAGCTCGCTGGGTGACCTCAGGCCAGTCACATACATTCAGCCTGACCTACCTCACAGGGTTGTTGTGAGGATAAAAGGGAGGACAGGGGGGTGATGTAAGCCACTTTGGGTTCATTGAGGGAGAAAGGCGGGATGTAAATACATTTTTAAAAACTGGTTGGCCCTCACGTGAGACAGAATGCTGGACTAGATGGACCAGTGATCTGATCCAGCACGGCTCTTCACATGTTCTTATGAAGGTTCTGTGCCTTGCTGTTGGACCTTCAGAGGACCTGGTTGGCCTCTGTGTGAGACAGGATGCTGGACTAGATGGACTGTTGGTTTGATCCAGCAGGACTCTTCTTATGGTCTTCTCAGGGGAAGGCCTCCGCCTCTCTGCCCTGTTGATGGCCCTCCAGAGGAACTGGTTGGCCACTGCATGAGACAGGATACTGGACTAGATGGACCACCAGTCTGATCCAGCAGGCCTCTTCTTACGTTCCTAAAACATGCCTGAGTCCCACCACCTTTCAAACCGGATTTCCTTACAAGTGAAAGTGTTCACACCACCGAAGAGTAGGAAAGCGGAAACCACTTTGCGGCTGCTTCTCGGCTCACCGATTTATCCACAGTCCCTGGAGACGTGGCCCTCCCAAAACTTGCCCCAGCAGCTGCTGCTCTACTGAGTCTGTTCTGCTTTCCCATTCCTTCTGAAATATGGTAAGCATCTCTTTATTTTGTTCCAGAAGACAGAAAACTCTTTGTGGGCATGCTCAACAAGCAGCAGTCGGAAGACGATGTGCGCAGGCTATTTGAGGCCTTCGGGAACATCGAGGAGTGCACGATCCTTCGAGGCCCGGATGGCAACAGCAAAGGTAAGCCCGGCAGGTAGGGATGCCGGCCTCCAGGCGGGACCTGGGGATCCCCCCCGGAACCAGTGTTCCCTCTAAGCTGAGTTAGCGTGAGCTAGCTCACAGTTTTTTTAGCCTCCGGCTCACACATTTTTTGTCTTAGCTCAGGAAGGAGGGCTCCAGAGCAATGCTCCCTTTAAGCTGCGGAGTCTTGTGAGCAAAAATTCTACTTTGTGAGCTGCTGGCATTAAAGTTGTGAGCGAACGATTTGGCTGCCGCATGAATTAGTTTGCTCTGGAGCCGTCCTTCCTGACCGGAGACAAAAAGGTGTGAGCCGGAGGCTAAAAAACTGTGCGCTAGCTCACGCTAACTCAGCTTAGAGGCAACACGGCTCCAGAGCAAACTAATTCATGCGGCAGCCAAATCGTTCGCTCACAACTTTAATGCCAGCAGCTCACAAAGTAGAATTTCTGCTCACAAGACACAACAGTTTAGAGGGAGTGCTACCCAGAACTATAGCTCATCTTCAGGCTACAGAGATCAGTTCCCCTGGAGAAAATATCTGCTTTGGAGGGGAGACACTGTGACATGACACCCCACTGAGGTCCCTGTCCTCCCCAGGCTCCACCCCCAAATCTCCAGGAATTTCTGAACTTGAATCCGGCAACCCTACCCCCTACCCCCTACCCTCGAACAAGGGCGGCTCAGTAGTAGGGTTGGGAGGTCTGGGTTGGAAAATACCTGGAGTCTTTGGGGGTGGATCCAGGAGGGGGCAGGGTTTGGGGAGGGGAGAGGCCACGCCACGGTACCATGCCATAGAGTCCACCCTTCAAAGCAGCCATTTTCTCCAGGGGAGTTCCAGCCACAAATGGACCACAGGGACTCAACCAAGGTTGCACCCCACCAATGTTCACTGTGCAACTCTGATCCTAGTCCGATTACAGCCCACGAATTTGCTTCTTCTTCTTTTTTAATTTCTTTATTTAATGTCATGCAGTGCTGCTGCTGCTGCTGATTCCAACAATTGCCATGTGACTAGAGATGTCGAGAAAATACAAGGTTAATCCTGAGCGGGAGACGTAGAGCATGGGCTCCAAGTAGAAAGCGACCTGACGAAGCACTGAGGGGAACAGATTGTTTACCGGAGAAATCTGTAGTCGCATGGCGATTGTTGGAAGCAGCAGCTGCACTGCATGACGTTAAGTAAAGACACAAAAAAAGAGGAAGAAGCAAATTTGTGGGCTGTAACTGGACTAGAACCCTTTTCTCCAGGGGAGCTGGTCTCTGTCTGCTGGAGATCCGTTGCAGAAGCGGGAGATCTCCCGGCCCCGCCTGGAGGCTGGCAACCCTACTCAGTAGATAAGACTCTTCACTGGGAGAGTGGTTGGGTTGGGAAATTCCTGGGGGTTTGGGGGTGGGCCGTAGGGAGGCGGGGCTTTGCGGAGGGACACCAATGGGGTGTAACGCCCTCCAGCCCGCCCTCCGAAGCAGCCATTCTTCTCCAGAGGAATGGAGCTCTGTTGCCTAGAGATCAGTTCTAATCCCAGGAGATCTGCAGGCCCCACCCAGAGGCTAGCGACCCTGTTGGGCAGCCGTGCTAAGGTTGCCGACCTCCGGTGGGACCAGGAGATCTCCCGCTATTGTCAGCCAGCTGCCATGGAGTTCTGTGTGACATTGTATGCTCCCAGCTTATGCTCATTCCCCCCCCAGCCGAGCACTGGCTTGTAGTTCCTTTGGCTTTTGCTGTGCTCATTAGGTACATTCCTTTCCCTCTCAGTTAGGGCTGCTTTGGAACTTAGATAACGCTCAAGGTTGACTGGTGGAAGATGGGAGGCGTTTTGGGTTTGCTTTGATTATAATGAGCTAGGGCTTGAGAAGCGAAATAATGTTTATGGTTAGAACCGTTTGTTCCCAGGGGTTTTGGGCGCCTATTTTACCTGTTTCCCCGCACGCGGGAATTGGACCCATTGGCCACGGTTTGGTATGAATTTGTATATTATCTTGCACCCCGGGGTTAGTCTCCATTCTTAACAATCCTTGTGTTCCTGTTTCACCATTGCTTTAATAAATGCTACTTTGCTACAAACGTGGATTTATTTGAATGCCTGGAGGATCGGACAGCTATGACATTTGCTCTCCGGACTACAGAGATCAATTCCCCGGGAGAAAAGGGCCGCTTTGGAAGGCGGACTCTATGGCATTGTAGCCCGCGGAGGCCCCTCCCCTCCCCCAAACCACACCTTCTCCAGGCTCCGCCCCCCCCCAAATCTCCGGGTATTTCTGCACCCCGAGCTGGCAACCCTAACCCCATTCCCTGACCCATATCATGCTGTGATGTCTATTTTGAGCAGAGGTTTGGGTTGGGAAATACCTGGAGATTTTGGGGGTGGAGCCAGGGGAAAGGTGGAGTTTGGGGAGGGGAGGGACTTCAGCAGGGTACGAGGCCATACAGTCCACACTCCGAAGTGACCATCTTCTGCAGGGGAACTGATCTCCACCCAGAGATCTCTAGGCAGAACTGCCTAGATTTCACTGCCACGGGAGGTGGCGGCGGCTACAAGCATGGACGGGCTTCAAGAGGGAATTAGATAAGCATATGGAGCAGAGGTCCATAAGTGGCTATTAGCCACAAGGAATAGAGAGGAACTCTCAGCCTGGGTCAAGGGATGTTGTGTATTCTTGGTGCTTGGTGGGGGTCAACAGTGGGAGGGCTCCTAGTGTCCTGGCCCCACTGCTGGACCTCCTGATGGCACCTGGTATTTCTGGCCACTGTGTGACAGAGTGTTGGACTGGATGGGCCATTGGCCTGATCCAGCATTGGCTTCTCTTGTGTTTTTATAAGAGGCAATTGGATAAGCATATGGAGCAGAGGTCCATCGGTGGCTATTAGCCACAAGGAATAGAGAGGGACTCTCGGTCTGGATCAAGTGATGATCTGTGTTCTTGGTGCTTGGTGGGGGGCAACAGTGGGAGAGCTTCTAGTGTCCTGGCCCCACTGTTGGACCTCCTGATGGCACCTGGTATTGTTGGCCACTGTGTGA
>NW_015174331.1:261520-264729 GCF_001447785.1 Gekko japonicus | reverse complement strand
TCTTGTGTGTGTTGGGTGGGGGGTACTGGGGGGGGGGCAACAGTGGGGGGGCTTCTAGTGTCCTGGCCACACTACTGGACCTCCTGATGGCCCCTGGTATTTTTGGCCACTGTGTGACAGAGTGTTGGACTGGATGGGCCATTGGCCTGATCCAACATTGGCTTCTCTTATGTTCTTATAAGCGGGAATTAGATAAACATTTGGAGCAGAGGTCCATCAGTGGCTATCAGCCACAAGGTATAGAGAGGAACTCTCAGTCTGGGGCAAGGGATGCTCTGTATTCTTGGTGCTGGGGGGGGGCAGCAGTGGGAGGGCTTCTAGTGTCCTGGCCCCACTGCTGGACCTCCTGAGGGCCCCTGGTATTTCTGGCCACTGTGTGACACAGAGTGTTGGACTGGATGGGCCATTGGCCTGATCCAACATTGGCTTCTCTTATGTTCTTATAAGAGGGAATTGGATAAGCATATGGAGCAGAGGTCCATCGGTGGCTATTAGCCACAAATAATAGAGAGGAACTCTCTGTCTGGGGCAAGGGATGCTCTGTCTTCTTGGTGCTTGGGGGGGCAACAGTGGGAGGGCTTCTAGTGTCCTGGCCCCACTGCTGGACCTCCCGATGGAACCTGGTATTTTTGGCCACTGTGTGACACAGAGTGTTGGACTGGATGGGCCATTGGCCTGATCCAACATTGGCTCCTCTTGTGTTCTCTTATGTTCTTATGTTAATATTCAGTATTCAAACTACTATTAAATATCACAGGCAGTACGGCCCTTATCTAGAGAACTGACTCTTGAATATTCCAAGGAAGTGTAGAAAGGATTGCGAACTCCGGCTTCAGAAAGACTTTGGGGGTTGGGGTTGCCCGGTCGTGCCGGTGCACGGGGGATCCCCCTTGGTTTCCAGCACTTCCCCCCAGCGCTGGCCACCCGGCCGGCAGGGGAGAGTCACTGCCCCAAACGTGACATCCCTACAGCACCCGGAAGTGACGCAAGCACATCGGTGACATCGTGGAGCAACGTTCTGGTTTTTTGGGGGGCAAAACTCTATGAACTAGCGTCAGACCATAGAGTGTTGCCCAAAAACCAGAGCGTCGCCCCCTGATGTCACTGACATGCCTACGTCACCCAGAGGCGAGGGGAGGGAAGAGGGAAGGTGACATAGGCAAGGTATGCTTTGTCCCTCCCCTCTCCTGGAACATCCTGGTAACTCCCCTCGCTGGCTTGCCTTTTGGACCTGGCAACCCTTTTGGGGGGTGAAGTTGGGGGTGATTGTGGTTTGGCAACCCATGAGCAGCCCGACCAGGAGAGCTAAGGAGAAGCAAAGCTCCGGTACATATGTCAGGCAGCAGACAGTAGTCGTGGCTTGGTGGAGGATCGTGAAGCACACTGACCCCAGTGGCTCTTCCTCAATCACTTCCTGCAGTGGAGAAACACACAGACGGAGAGAGCCAGTTTGGTGTCGTGGTTAGGAGAGCGGACTCTCATCTGGGAGAACCGGGTTTGATTCCCTGCTCTTCCGCAGACAGCTGCTGGTGTGACTTTGGGTCAGTCACAAGTTCTCTCAGAGCTGTTCTCTCAAGGCAGTCCTCAAAAAGAGCTCTCTCAGCCCCACCTACCTCCCAGGGTGTCTGTTGTGGGGAGGGGAAGGGGAAGGAGATCGTAAGCCGCTCTGAGACTCCTCTGGGTAGCGAAGGGCAGGGTATAAATCCAATCTTCTTCTTCTTCCTCGGGTTGTTGGACTGGATGGGCCATTGGCCTGATCCAGCATTGGCTTCTCTTATGTTCTTACAAGAGGGAATTAGATAAGCATATGGAGCAGAGGTCCATCGGTGGCTATTAGCCACAAGGAATGGAGAGGACCTCTCGGTCTGGGGCAAGTGATGCTCTGTATTCTTGGTGCTTGGGGGGGGCAACAGTGGGAGCACCAGGGCCAAAGGGGGCACCACAAAGTTGGGGAAAGGGCGAAAAGCTTCGTTTGTACAGCATACTGTGTTATCCTATGAATACATTTTTGTATTGCTGCAACCTGCATTGCATATCTGGTCAGACAGGTCAACAACGAAAATGGGCTGGGTCAGTGTGGAAAGGAGGGGGGGCACCAAGATTGGTCGGTGCTTAGGGCACCGGTGAGCCTCCGTCCGCCCCTGAGTCTGTGTGATCGCAGCCTCAGATCAGGACCTGGGTGACTCAGGTTCGAATCCCCACCCTTCCATGGAAGCCCATTGGGTGACATCTAGAGGATGGTGCGCAGTTGGTTTTCTCTTGCCCCAGAAGGTCGGACCAGACCCAACGGATAGAAATGAAATCAGAAGAGTTTTCGGCTAAACGTTAGGAAGAACGTCCCGACAGTCAGAGCGGTCCCTCGGTGGAAGAGGCCTCCTCGGGAAGTGGTTTGTAAGCCGCTCTGAGGCCCCGGTCACACGGGAGGTTTTGCCCTGCAAGAGGGACGGATCGGGGGCGCATCAAACAGACGCGATCACACCGCAACATCTGGGAAGCGGAGCGCACCCATCCCCGATCCGTCTTTTCCGGGCAAAACCGCGCATTGTGGCTATTAGCCACAAGGTATAGATAAGCATAGAGTCTAACTCTAACCCTAAACCCACCACTTTCTCCTGGGGAACTGATCTCCATGGCTTCCCAACCGAGCCATCACTCTCAGAGACTTTCTTCACGTGTTTTATGCAATGGGGGGAAATGCGCAGTCGGAACTGTTTTTGTACAGTGCGCCATGTAGAGTCAATGGGCTTGCTACTGTGGTGTAGTGGTGCAAGTTTTTGGCTGCAATCACACACACTATATAATCCACTTTCAGTCCACGTTCGGCCTCAGTGCTTAGTTCTTGCGGCCCCTTCTTACACGCCCAGGGAAATGGTGGTCGCCACTTTGGGGTCAGGAAGAAATTGTTCTCCAGGCCCCTTTGGCTGGGGACCCTGGATGGTTTGTTTGTTTTTACCCTCTTCTGGGTGTAAAGCAGGGGATCACTGGAGGTGTGAGGGGTCTTTGTGAATTTTCTGCCTTCTGTAGGGGTTTGATGACCCTGGAGGTCCCTTCCAACTCTATCATTCTGTGACATTGGCCCAGTCGCACCTTCTCAGCCTAACTTACCTCACAGGGTTGTCGAGAGGTTAAAATGGAGGAGAGGAAAAGGATGTTAGCCACTTTGGGACCCCGTTGGGGCGTAAGGTAAAAGGGTTGGAACACTTTCCCTA
>NW_015174331.1:247663-260887 GCF_001447785.1 Gekko japonicus | reverse complement strand
CATTGGCATCTCTTATGTTCTTAAGGTGGGCTACAAAGGAAGTAAAATATATCTATCAAAGATAAAGTTACCTTGTATACTTATAATTGGACTCCTGGTATTAGTGATGGGCCATAGGTATAGCCAGATCACCTCCACAACTTATTCTGAATTAAAAAGTGAAATGAAATTGTAAAAAAAATGTAAAAAAAAATGTTGTCACTCAGTCAGACCTACAAAATTGCTGTTACCAGGTTTGTTAGCCAATGTAATTATTTTCATTTCAATTTGGGTGAGATTAATTATACAATTTGACTGACAATTTTTTTTTTTTACAATTTCATTTCACTTTTTAATTCAGAATAAGTTGTGGGGGTGATATGGCTATACCTATGGCCCATCACTAATACCAGGAGTCCAATTATAAGTATACAAGGTAACTTTATCTTTGATAGAATCATTTTTTATTCAATAATAATTTCTTTTATACATTTGGACAGAATAATGAAGTTTCTTCTCTTTTCTTCCCCCTCCCCCTCTATTTTTCTTTGAATAATTTCAGGAAACAACATCCGGTTTAATTATATGTGTACTAAAACTCTGTAACAGGTCTTTGAATGCGTATCTAGAATATATAGATAATAGTGACCACTGAGGAAGGCCCTTAGGGGCCGAAATGCGTTTGGTCTTCAGTTGTAAAGTATTTACCCATCATATGTATGTATAGTGGATAAGCTTTTATAGTCTGATCTTAGACAAAGTAATTTTTAATCAGGACATTTTTTTAACATGTGTACACCAGTGTTCCCTCTAAGCGAGTTAGTGTGAGCCAGCTCACGGGTTTTTAGCCTCCGGCTCACACATTTTTGCCCTAGCTCAGGAAGGAGGGCTCCAGAGCAGACTAATTTATGCAGTAGCCAAATCACTCGCTCACAACTTTAATGCCAGTGGCTCACAAAGTAGAATTGTTGCTCACAAGACTCCACAGCTTACAAGGAACATTGGTGTACACCTTAATCAATATTTGTACTTTTATATATATGGTTTAGCTTAGCCCTTTTTGGTTCGTGATCCGTTGTCACTCCAGGCCCCGCCTTGAGGCTGGCAGCCCTAAATGTGGGAGACGGCTCCCGGGACGGAGCTCCAAAATCAACGGCGATGGGCTCCATCCTAAACGGAGAGTCTTCCCTTCAGTTTGGACGGGAAAGCCATCCTTCACCTGGCATTAAATATTGATCTGCTTGTATTCTATCATCACCTGCAAGCCGCCGCCGATGATACCGAGCCCTGCAGAGGCAGTTCATATGTCACCTGCTATTTTGACAGGCGGCAACGTGAACAGACATCATTTCTGTAACACAGCAGAGAGAAATCTTCATCACTGTAATGGATGAGAGGAGAAAGTTGCATTAAAGGGGGTGGGGGAGGTGACCTGAGCTTTAGCCGCTCAGGAGGAGGTGAAATGAAATGCAGCAGAAAAATTGGAGACAGGTTGTTTAGGAACAGTGTCATCCAACGGAGAGCGGCTCTCTGTGCTTCAGAACCGCTGGTCCTTCACTCCCAAACTCCCACCACTGCTCTTATGAACAATGGGAGCAAACGGAGTGAGGGGAACTGTGTCACAACACAGCATCATGTTCAGCGGGGAAAACCAGAAGTGTCATGCAACACTCTAGGAATCCTCCTCTCCGATCGCTGTGGTGAAAACCAGTTTGGTGTAGTGGTTAAGTGTGCTGACTCTAATCTGGGAGAACCGGGTTTGATTCCCCGCTCCTCCACTTGCACCTGCTGATGTGACCTTGGGTCAGTCACAAGCTCTGGCACAGCTGTCCTTGAAAAAGAGCAGTTTCTGTCAAGAGTTCTCTCAGCCCCACCCACCTCACAGGGTTGTCTGTTGTGGGGAGGGGAAGGGAAAGGAGTTTGTAAGCCGCTCTGAGACTCCCTTGGGTAGTGAAGGGCGGGGCATAAATCCAATCTCTTCCTCTTCTTCTTCTTCTTAGAGATCAGAGTGATCTATGATGAAAACCATAGAGATCAGAGGGATTCCTAGAGCATTGCAGGTGGCTACATGGGTGGCAACCCGAGTGAGCGCCTTTTGAGTCATGACACCAAAATTATGGAATTCCTCCCCCTGAGGGATATTGCTCTGTCCTCTTCTATCATTGTCTACTGACAGTGTGTGAAGACTCCAGTCTCTCTTCCAACTGTCATAAGAACATCAGAGAAGCCAATGTTGGATCAGGCCAATGGCCCATCCAGTCCAACACTCTTGTCACACAGTGGCCAGAAATACCAGGTGCCATCAGGAGGTCCACCAGTGGGGCCAGGACACTAGAAGCCCTCCCACTGTTGCTGCCCCCCAAGCACCAAGAATTCAGTGCCTCACTTGCCCCAGATCGAGCGTTCCTCTCTATACCTTGTGGCTAATAGCCAGTGGTGGACCTCTGCTCCATATGTTTATCTAATTCCCTCTTGAAGTTGTCCATGCTTGTAGCGGCCGCCACCACCTCCTGTGGCAGTGAACTTCATGTATTAATCACTCTTTGGGTGAAGAAGGACTACCTTTTGTCCGTCCTAACCCAACTGCTCAGCAATTTCATGGAGTGCCCACAAGTTCTTGTCTTGTGAGAAAGGGGGGAAAGTACTGCTTTCTCTACCTGCTCTATCCCATGCATAATCTTATAAACCTCTTATCATGTCACCCCTCAGTCATTGTTTCTCCTGGGATACAGGCAGAGTAAGGCAGCAGAGCTAAACTACCGTAAAGTGTCCAGTCTAGGGGTCAAATACCAGTTTTGAAACAGTCAGCATTCATGGGTTGTTCAGGAACGCAGAGTCAAGCCAGTCCAAGGTCTTTGATCAGCAAGGTCAGGCAGGTACAAAAAGCAGAATCAAGAGTCGGCAACTTTATCTCCTCCCCTCTCAGAATGCAACACATCCCCAGCACTTTGAATTAGCACCAGAGCTTTAAGAGCTCTTCAGCTGTCACCTGGAGATTGGCGACAATGGTATTCCTCCTCCTCAGACCCCCACCCTCAGCAGGCTTCATCTATAAAATATCCTGGAAGTTTCCAACCTGGAGTTGGCAACCCTATGTCCTTTCCAGGCAACCATCAGCCTGCCTTTATCAGCCTGTCTGTCTTCAGGTCTACACACACACACACCCCCGCGCAGCCTCTGCCTAGGGAAAGGGCAGTCTTTCCCTGCAGTGGGAACCAAAGCAGCTGACATAGGGCTGCCAAGCCGCGGCGGGGGATCCGCACGTCTTCACAGGATCTCTGCCGCAGGGGACAGCGCCAGAATGTGACGCTACACGTCGCTCTGGCAACAGGGCTGTTTGGAGTCCTGTTGCCAGAGCGACGCGTAGCGTCATATCCTGGCGACGGCGGTGCAACGCGTATTGCTGTCCCCCGTGGCAGGGATCCTGTGAAGACATGCGGATCCCCCACCGCGGCTTGGCAGTCCTAAGCTGACATCATTCTCCTCTCCCCCATATGATCTGCACAACAACCCTGTGAGGTATGTTAAGATAGAAAGTCTGTGAATGGTCCATAATCCCCCAGGCAGCTTTTATAACATGAACCTGGGACCTGCACACCATCCACTGAAGTGCTCTCAGGTACATATCTGTGGCAGTAATGGGGTGACTGCTGGCACCGTTTCCTATCATTTTTTGCCTCGTGGTATTCTGCTTGTGGTGTGATCTGTCTTTTTTATGGTGTGGCATGGTTGTGTTATGGGGTTTGTTTCTTTTGAAGGGGAAGTGATGTGTTGTGAGTGAGGATATATTTTACCTCAGAATACACCAGGACGCATATACAACTGAGAGTTGCAACTGTCTCGTGGGGGGGGGAATTTGAGGTGCGGAATGGAGTGAAGTCCAATCAGCTTCCATATGCAAATGACCTTGAAACGCTGGCCCAATCAGAGATGAGTGGCCTAGGCTGCAGTGGGTGGGAGAAAACTCAGGCAACACAGCCAGTAGATAGAGACACCTTGTGATTGACACATCATGGAGCCAACTGATTTTGGAGTGAATGGAATCTTGCAAGATGAAAACGATTTTATTATATAGGAGAGAATCCTTAACTAGCCTGATTTACAGCCATTTGCTCTGAGGTGCTCCTGCACTTACTCAGAACTGCTATCATGAAGTAGCTGTCACCGAGCCAAGAGGCAAGCAGTCTGTGTGTCCTTAAATCTTGCTGGAGCTTTTTCCCTGAGCCAAGAGGTGAGCACTCTGTCTGTGTGTCCTTAAGTCTTGCCAGAGCTTTTCCCTTCCCTGTTCAATTAATGGGGGGGGGCGCCTGGTGGGCTACTGTTCTTCAGCTGTGCTTTGTCGGCTACTTCAGAGCTAGGCATGGGTGGGTCAAGGTCAGCAGCCGGCAATGAATCTTGAGGCTTCTGTATCTCTAATTCACTACCTTCAGCTGGTTCAGAGCTGGCTGCATGTGACTCCTCTTCTGAAGAGTCTTCAGCCACACTGGACTCAGGCCGGTCAAGCTGGCCCACAACACCATTGTCTGTTATAAAGACCATAACAACCAGGGAGGTTCCTACAGTGTTGTGTGATATCACTTTGGGGGGGGGGGTTTCTCTGGCTGGAGATGATGTTGCGGTATTGCATGACACCGTTCCCTCCTGTCTCCACCCCCCCCACCAAGCCTCCCGCCAGTTTTCAAGGGCCAGCGATCCTAGGTATGCCAGTTCCAAAGTATATAAGGCTTTAAAGATCAACGCTAGCACCTTGAAGTGGGCCAAGAAATAGATTGTGAACATATGGAGATGGAGCAAGACGGAAGCGATGTGGTCCTTATGGCCTTCTCCAGGGAGGTTTGCCAACCTCCAGGTGGGACCTGGAGATCTCTGGGAATGACCATTGATCTCCAGGCTGCAGAGATCATTTCCCCTGGAGAAAATGGCTGGTTTGAAGAGTGGGCTCTGTGGTGCTCCCCAAATCCCACCCTCCCGAGGCGCCACCCCTGAAATCCCCAGGTATTTCCCAATCAAGAGCCGCCAACCCCCACTCCAGTGAACATCCACTGCAACCCTGATGGGAATTACATCTTTTTAAAGTGAAAGTTCTGATTCGTAGAAATCTGACCGGACTGGAGGTTGTCTAAAAAGACAGCAAGCCGCAGAAGTAAGTTTGGGAAGCGGTTTGGTAAAGCGGACCCCAAACGCACCAGAGTATGAATCCTCCTACACCCCCACCACCCTGCTCCACTTGAAGCCTGTTCTTATTGTGTGCTCTGTCTCTCTCTCTCTCTCCCCTGCAGGTTGTGCGTTTGTGAAATATTCCTCGCATGCGGAAGCCCAGGCGGCCATCAATGCCTTGCACGGAAGCCAGACAATGCCGGTGAGTCCTAACTTTTCTGCCCGTTGATCCCCCCGATGCTTTCAGAGTGCGAGTCCGTCTAGCCTGGCATTTTCTCCTCCAACTCGAAAGCCCGGTGGAGTCTCTGCACAGCGGAATTCTACCTTCTGGCTGCTCGGGGAATGAGAGCCCGCGGAGGTTTGTTACTCAGACAAGAAGCAGAAGTTCTTTATCGTCAGAGAGCGCCGTACAAAGAGGAAGGGCAGGCTCAGGGCTTCTAGCGCTCTGTCTAAACTGGATGGAGCTAGTTTGCTACATTCAGATAAGACGCTGGTCTCGATAAATGTTCAGGCTCAAATACGCTGCTATGCTTCTAAATGGATCCCGGGCGTGTTTTCAAGCACTTCATGAACACAGAGAGCTTTTGTACTACTCTAATCTGTAAAAGGTAAAAGTAAAGGTCTCCCTTGCTCGAAAGCCAGTTGAGTCCAACTCTAGGGTTGCGGTGCTCATCTCCGTTTCCAAGCCGAAGAGCCAGCGCTGTCCAAAGACGTTTCCGTGGTCATGTGGCCGGCATGACTAAACACCAAGGCGCACGGAACGCTGTTACCTTCCCACCGAAGCGGTACCTGTTTATCTACTTGCAATTTCTTGCTTTTGAACTGCTACCATGTTTTCCCAAAAATAAGACACTGTCTTGTATTTATTTTTTCTCAAGAAGACACACTAGGGCTTATACCGCAAATGCATAGAAATCCTGCTAGGGCTTATTTTGGGGGTAGGTCTTATTTTCAGGGAAACAGGGTAGGTTGGCAGGAGCTGGAACTGGAGACGGGAGCTCACTCCGTCATGCGGCACACTCGGGTCTCAAACTGCTGAACTACCGACCTTCCACAGCCTGCAGTTCAGCGTCTTAACCACTTGAGCCACCGCAGCTCCTAATATCTCCTGAGGAAGATCCGATTTTGAAACGTTGTTATATAATCCGGAGACGACGTTGATTATGTACCCATGAACGAGGATTTTCTTATGATTTATTAATGATGTTGCAATGCTTTAGATTATAATACATAGGAAGCTTTTTCTTTACAAGTCTTGGTGACTACGCTCTGGCATTATACCTCATTGAAGTTCCTCCGCTTCCCAAACCCCACCCTCTTTAGGCTCCGCCCCCAAAATCTCCAGGTACTTCCCAACCCAGGTCTGGCGTCCCTATTATGTTTAATATTGTATTTTATTGCAACTATGTACCAGTTTTATGAACGGAATGTTTTGCAAATAATGTTCTCCACTCTGAACATGGTTTCCGAGGAGAGCGGGTTATAAATTCAATAAATAATAAAGTAATGATAAGTAGAACATTTCAAAGCGGGCAGAAAAACTCAGCGCTGCTGCCCTAGCAAGCACCTAATCCTCTTTTCCCCAAAAAAATTATGAAAGTACAACCAGACATGGCCAGAATCAGTATATGGCACAAACATCATGTCTAGTTCACAAATTAAAAACAAATGAAGGAAGAGAAGAAGAGACGAAGAGATTGGATTTATACCCCGCCTTTCACTACCCAAAGGAGTCTCAGAACAGCTTACAAACTCCTTCCCCTCCCCACAACAGACACCCTGTGAGGTAGGTGGGGCTGAGAGAGCTCTACTGCCCTTGAGAGAACAGCTCTGAGAGAACTTGTAACCGACCCAAGGTCACACCAGCAGCTGCATGTGGAGGAGTCGGAAATCAAACCCGGTTCTCCCAGATTAGAGTCCGCGCTCCTAACCACTACACCAAACTGGCTTAGA
Organism: Gekko japonicus; assembly: GCF_001447785.1. Lineage (NCBI taxonomy): Eukaryota > Metazoa > Chordata > Lepidosauria > Squamata > Gekkonidae > Gekko > Gekko japonicus. The sequence goes on along the minus strand of NW_015174331.1, from coordinate 253,798 downwards.
AGAAGGAGAGATTGGATTTATACCCCGCCTTTCACTACCCAAAGGAGTCTCAGAACAGCTTACAAACTCCTTCCCCTCCCCACAACAGACACCCTGTGAGGTAGGTGGGGCTGAGAGAGCTCTCGCAGAAACTGCTCTTTTACAAGAACAGCTGTGCCAGAACTATGGCTTGTCGAAGGTCAGCCAGCAGGTGCAAGTGGAGGAGTTCATCTGCCCTGACCTGGATAGACCACGTGAGCCCGATCTCATCAGTTCTCAGAAGCTAAGCATTTAGTATTTGGATAGGAGACCACCAAGGAAGTCCAGGGTTGCTACGCAGAGGCAGGCAATGCAAACCAACTGTGAACATCTCTTGCCTTGAAAACCTTACAGACAAGCTATGAGTTGGCTGTGACTTGACGACAACAACAAAAGTGTTGCCACTATAACAAGCCTGCAGTCTTGGGTAAAGCACTGCTGCTTTATTGTGGCTGGCTGGCAGATCATCTGCTTTGCATGTAGAAGGTCCCAGGTTTGGTCCTTGACATCCCTAATTAAAGGTTCCCAAAGAAAAGGAACCGAGGAAGGCTTTCCTCTGCACAAGAGCCTGGAGAGCTGCTACCGGCCAGAACAGTCACTGCTCAGATCAATCGACCGACAGTCTGACTCACCAGGAAGCAGCTTCGGGAGGTTCAATTGAATGTCTACTTGAGAAAGAGTGCTTCGTTCTGAATTTCCTGCCTTGTTGGTTGGAATAGATGACCCTTGAGGTCCCTTGCAGATCTGTGTTCCTATGTTTTAATCCCTGCTTGAAATTATGGAGAAGATAACTTTTTATATGGTTCTCCTGTGGTTCCCCAGTGGAACGGGCTTCTTTGGGTGGTGGTGGGCTCTCCATCTTTGGAGGTTTCCAAACAGAGGCCAGATGGCCACCGGACAGCAATGCGGATTCTGTCAATTTAGGCAGATCACGAGAGGGAGGGCAGGAAGGGTTGCCTCAGTGCTTAGTTCTCGTGGCCCTTTCTTACACACCCAGGGAAATGCTGATTGCCACTTTGGGGTCAGGATGGGAGCCATTTTTCTCCAGGCCAGTTTGGCCGGGGATCCTGGAGGTTTCTTGTCATCTTCTGAGCGTGGAACAGCAATCATTGATTGGGGGGGGGGAGGTCTTTGTGAATTTCCTGCCTTGTGCAGGGGGTTGGACTAGATGACCCTGGAGGTCCCTTCCGACTCTATGATTCTGGAAAGAGTTTCTGGCGGTCAGTGGCAATCCCTGGTGATGGACACTGCCATTCTTACTCAATGCCTTGATGTCACAGCAAGCAGGGCCTGGGGTAATGATTTTAATGGATGCACTGGCTCATACGCAGTCCTCTGAATACTTGGTTCCCATTCAAAAAGTTTAAAACCAGCACCTTGAATCAAATTCAGAAGAGAACTGCCAACCAATGTAATCAAGGCAGTCCAGGTTGATAGAAGGAGGAGGAGGCGGAGATTGGATTTATACCCTGCCCTTCACTTGGAGTCTCAGAGCGGCTTACAGTCTCTTTTTCCTTTCTCTCCCCACCATAGACACCCCATGAGGAGGGAGGTGGGGCTGAGAGCGCTCTGAGAGAACTGCGCTTTTCAGAACAGCTCTGAGAGAACTGTGACTGACCCAAGGTCATGCAAGCAGCTGCAAGTGGAGGAGTGGGGAATCAAACACGGTTCTCCCAGGTTAGAGTCCTAACCACTACACCAAACATCACTCCCTTTCGTGACAGGAGGCACATAGTTGCATTCTAAACCATTTGGAACATCTCAATTATCTTCAAGGGCAGCCCCATGTAGAGCTCGTTGCAGTAGTCAAGTTTAGAAGTTACATTGGGCATGAAGCAGCAGGACAAGATTCAAAGCATCCAGCAGGGTGAGAGTCAACATATGTAAGAACAGTAGGACTTATGGTACTAGTACATGTACAAGGTACAAGGTAAAAGAAAAAGGGGACGACAAAGGGAATATGAAGTTGAGCAAACTCCGGAGGATGACAGAGGACAGGAGGGCCTGGCATGATGTGGTCCATGGGGTCACGAAGCGTCGGACTCGACTGTCCGACTGAACAACAACAACAAACAAACAAACAATACATACTACACCTTCAGAGGGTGTGCAAACATTTATCACTGCATATGCTCGCCCTGTCTGCAGTGTTCAACAATGCAGCCCTTTGATTGATAGATGTGATGTCCTTGCAAAAAAAGATACTATTTGGGCAAAAACACTTGCCAACTCCGTGCTTTGAATAGAAAAAAACAAGACCACACAAGATTGTCTCTTAAAATCAGGAGGCGAAAGCATCATCTTTCTTGAGAGAGGGATAAGAAGTCAGGGTTCTCTAGGTTAGAAAAAAGAAGATGATTAAAGGGAGACAAGGTGGAGGTGTTGAATATTATGGATGATGTGACAGGAGTGATGAGAGAAAAATGATTCACTCTCACGGACCCTAGAGAGTCCTCCAGTGTAACTGATTGGCAGAAAGTCCCAGGCAGACAAAGGAAGTGCTTGTTCACAAAACGTATAATTAACTTACGGGATTCTGTCCGTGCAATATGTGTGGCATGTGACCCTGGACAGCCAGTTCACGGTTTTGAACGGAGGGCTTGTATTGGGGCCGGGTGAGCTCTTTTCGGATATTCAGTCTGAATTTGTTGAATTCGCACGCGGAGTCAGGAAGTGGGATCCAGCGGGCAGACCTTACTTCTGATCTGTGAACATTCATCAGACTGTCACAATTAAGGATGCTTGGATTTGAACGTTTTTCCTTCTTTTTTTAAAGCTTCTAATTATGGTTAAGAACATAAGAATGTAAAAGAAGACATGTTAGATCAGGCCAGTGGCCAGCACAATCCAACACTCTGTGTCACACACTGGCCAAAACCCAAGTGCCATCAGGAGGTCCACCAACTTCAGAAGCCCTTCCACTGTTGCCCCCCAAGCACCAAGAATACACAGCATCACTGCTCCAGACATAAGAACATGAGAGAAGCCGTGTTGGATCAGGCCAATGGTCCATCCAGTCCAACACTCTGTGTCACACGGTGGTCAAAGCCCAGGTTCTATCGGGAGGTCCACCAGTGGGACCAGAACTCCAAAAGCCATCCCACTGTTGTCCCCCAAGCACCAAGAGTACAGCGCATCACTGCCCCAGATGTAAGAACATGAGAGAAGCCATGTTGGATCAGGCCAATGGTCCATCCTGGTCACCAACTTCAGAAGCCCTCCCACTGTTGCCCCCCAAGCACCAAGAATACACAGCATCACTGCTCCAGACATAAGAACATGAGAGAAGCCGTGTTGGATCAGGCCAATGGTCCATCCAGTCCAACACTCTGTGTCACACGGTGGTCAAAGCCCAGGTTCTATCCGGAGGTCCACCAGTGGGACCAGAACTCCAAAAGCCATCCCACTGTTGTCCCCCAATCACCAAGAGTACAGAGCATCACTGCCCCAGATGTAAGAACACAAGAGAAGCCATGTTGGATCAGGCCAATGGCCCATCCAGTCCAACACTCTTAGTCACACAGCGGCCCAAAATACCAGGTGCCATCAGGAGGTCCACCAGTGAGGCCAGAACTTCAGAAACCCTCCCACTGTTGCCCTCCAAGCACCCAGAATACAGAGCATCACTGCCCCAGATGTAAGAACACGAGAGAAGCCATGTTGGATCAGGCCAGTGGCCCATCCAGTTCAACACTCTGTGTCACACAGTGGCCAAAAATACCAGGTGCCCTCAGGAGGTCCACCAGTGAGGCCAGAACTTCAGAAACCCTCCCACTGTTGCCCTTCAAGCACCCAGAATAGAGAGCACCACTGCCCCAGATGTAAGAACACAAAAGAAGCCATGTTGCATCAGGCCAGTGGCCCATCCAGTCCAAAACTCTGTGTCACACAGTGGCCAAAGCCCAGGCGCCATCAGGAAGTCCACCAGCAGGGTTATTTCTTTGGTTATTACTTTGACAACTGTTTTACATCTGCCGATGCCAGCCTCCCTCCCAACCCATCCTTGCTGTCCCCTGCTGAGGGTCCTGGGAGCAGGGGTCATTTTGTAGAAAAAGAGGTGCAGGAGCTCATTAGCATAACTCATTTGCATATGCCACACCCCCTGACATCACCGGAAGTGTGTCAGAAGGCAACACCCACCACTCAGGCTCCACCAGACTGTTTGGGATTGCTAGCTATGGGGGAGGGGGGCTCTGCAGCTTACCTGGCTGCTTCTTGCTCTGACTGAGGGCTGCTGGGAGCGGGGGGTGGGGCTTGCTGCATGTGCCCGCCCCCTGAGCTCTTTACTGCCGGAGCTCCGCTCCTGTGCGCTCCCGCAGGAAATGACCCCTGCCTGGGTGGGTGTGGTCTCCCAGCCCGATGCCTCGGTGTTTGCTTCCTGCCATCCTCAGGCTCCTTGGCATCCTCGTTGGTGTGCCTTTTTCGCCACTGCTCCTCGGCACGATCAGGCGGCTCGGGTGGTCCCCCTGCTCTTCGCTCCTGCCAAGCTCCCAGCCTCGCCCAGGCTCTCCGCCGCCATTTTCCTCACTCCGGAGCCGCCTTCCTTGCTCCCAGCCTCGCTCCTCACTCCTGGGCTCGGTGAGTGGTCTTCAGGCCCGGCCCTCTGCCTGGGCCTCTTCTTGGCTGGTTGCTCCGCGGGGGCTGGAGGGCGATGGGTCTCCTGCAGCCCCACCACCCTAAAAATTAGGGTTGCCAGCTCCAGGTTGGGAAATACCTGAAGTTTTTTGGGGGGGTGGAACCTGAGGAGGGCGGAGTTTAGGGAAGGGAAGGGCTTCAGTGTGGTTGGCGCAGTGGTTAAGTGGGCGGGCTCTAATCTGGGAGAACCGGGTTTGAGTCCCCACTCCTCCACTTGCACCTGCTGGTGTGACCTTGGGTCAGTCACAAGCTCTGGCACAGCAGCTGCTGGATGACCTGGGGCAAGCCATAGTTCTGACAGAGCTGTTCTTGAAAAAGAGCAGTTTCTGTCAGAGCTCTCTCAGGGTTAGGGTGTCTGTTGTGGGGAGGGGAAGGGAAAGGAGTTTGTAAGCCGCTCTGAGACTCAGAAGTCAGGGTATAAATCCTATCTTCTCCTCCTCCTCCTCCTCTTTCTCCTCCTCCTCCTTTGCTGTGGTGGTTAAGTGTGCAGACTCTAATCTGGGAGAACCGGGTTTAATTCCCAACTCCTCCACTTGCACCTGCTGGATTACCTTGGGCAAGCCGTAGTTCTGATAAGAGCTGTCCTTGAAAGAGCAGTTTCTGTCAGAGCTCTCTCAGCCCCACCCACCTCACAGGGTGTCTTTTGTGGGGAGGGGGCGGGAAAGGACTTGTAAGCCACTGAGACTCCGAGTGAAGGGTGGGGAATGAATCCAACCTCTTCTCCTTCTCTTCTATAATGCCTTAGAACCCACCTTTCAATGTGGCCATTTTGTCCAGGTGAAGCGACATCAGTTGTAATAGCAGAAGATCTCTAGCTATAACCTGGAGGTTGAGAAAAACTGTAACTCGCCGAAGAAAAACCACGGTTCTATCAATTTTGACACATTTTGTGATGCTTTTTATATTGCAAATAGCTATCATAAGTAACATTCATTGTATAAAATATATTTCATAAGTATGAGTAAATGTTTATAGGTCTGTGTTCAAAGACCATAGAGAACAGTACTACTACCAGGGCTATTTTTGGGCAGGCACGCACAGGAACGGAGTTCCGGCTGACTCCTGAGTTGGCCACGCCCAGCAGGAGTTCATTAGCATAACAGGCCACACCCAACAGCAGAAACTCATTAGAATTGGCTACATTAGGGGTGTGTGGCCTAACATGCAAAGGATTTCCTGCTACAAAAAGAGCCCTGAAACACACCCCTAATGTAGCCAATCCTCCAAGAGCTTACAGAGGCCCCTGTAAGAAGAGCTCTGTAAGCTCTTGGAGGATTGGCTACATTAGGGTGTGTGTCGCTTAATATGCAAATGAGTACCTGCTACAAAAAGAGCCCTGCAAGAATTGGCTACATTAGGGGTGTGTGGCCTAACATGCAAAGGAGTTCCTGCTACAAAAAAAGCCCTGGCTTTTGACAACAAACAAGGTAAACAGAATAAGAAGCAAAAGGTGGGTGTGGCTGGATGACCACACTTCTGGTA
>NW_015174331.1:225358-247332 GCF_001447785.1 Gekko japonicus | reverse complement strand
GTCTGCCTCGGGAGGTGGTGGATGCTCCTTCGCTGGACGTTTTCAAGCGGAGGCTGGATGACCATCTTTCGGGTATGTTGTGGGGCTATCTTTCGGCTGTGCTCCTGCAGAGTGCAGGGGGTTGGACTAGATGACCTCCAGGGTTCCTTCCAGCTCTAACATTTGATGATTCTATGATTCTGTGATGTAAATATTATGAACTCAGTCCCTGGCCATGTTCCTTTAAGGCATCTTAATGGAGCTTTGGCAGGGCAGCGGCGGCAGACTAACAAGCCTCCGTTTTTCCAAGCTCTTAGCCAACGCGTATAACTTCATCCACTGCCATCCCTTAAACACAGGAAAAAAACTTCAGTGACGTGAACCATAGACCTATATATATTTACTCATACATATGAAATGTATTTTATACAATACATGTTACTCATGATAGATATCTGCAATAGGAGGAGCATAACAGAATGTGTTAAAATTTATAGAATGGTGGTTTTTCTTTGGTGAGATATTTTTTTTTTCTCTATCTTCACTCCAAAGCCTGTGTTGTTGTTTTTTGATAATCTGGAGGTTGGCAAGGCACCCAAGACTGGATCACCCTATCTCTGAAAGGGAGTTCTAGAAGAAGAATCATAGAATGTAGAGTTGGAAGGGACCTTGCAGGTCATCTAGTCCAACCCCCTGCACTCTGCAGGAGCAGAGCCGAAAGACAGCCCCACGACATACCCGAAAGATTGTCATCCAGCCTTTGCTTGAAAATGTCAAGTGAAGGAGCATCCACCACCTCCCGAAGAAGAAGAGGAGGAGCTTCTCCCTCCTCCCATCCTACCTACTCCTGCTTATCCTAGGGTTGCCAGACTCCAGGAGGGACCTGGGGATCCCCCAGAATTAGAGATCATCTCCAGACTACAGAGATCAGTTCCCCTGGAGAAAATGGCTCCTTGGATGGATGGACTCCATGGCAGGGTTGTCAAACATAAGGCCCGGGGGCCGGAATGGGCCCATCCAGGGCTCTTAGCCCACAAGCAAGTAGTGTGAGGAAGGGAAGGCAGGAGGCTGCGGAGGGGGTGAGCAGGTGCATGTGGTGAAGTGTGTGTCGTCAAAGCTGTCAAGAAATAGAAGAAGAAGAAGAGATTGGATTTATACCCCACCCTTCACTACCTGAAGGAGTCTCAGAGCGGCTTACAAACTCCTTTCCCTCCCCCTCCCCACAACAGACACCCTGTGAGGCAGGTGGGGCTGAGAGAGCTCTTGACAGAAACTGCACTTTTTCAAGAACAGCTCTTATCAGAACTATGGCTTGCCCAGGGTCATCCAGCAGGTGCAAGTGGAGGAGTGGGGAATCAAACCCGGCTCTCCCAGATTAGAGTCTTAACCACTACACCAAAATGTCTGGGGCAGGACTATGTGGCTGAGGTAAAATGGTGCGGGCGGGAATGGCAGTGAAGGTGGAGAAGAGGAGGCGTGGTGTTTTTCCCCCTCCCGCCTCCTCTGACCACAGCTCAGTGAGGATTGGAGAAGCCACTACATGGAGGGGCGGAGCCTGTGTCCTTTATAAAGTTTATATCTCTGGTACCTGGCATTACATTTTATAGCACACATGGCCTGGTCCGATGAAGTAACATTTAGGTCAGACCTGGCCCTCGTAACAAATGAGTTCGACACCCCTGCTCTAAACCCCACCATTTCCCGGGCTCCATCCCCAAATTTCCAGGAATTTCTCTATCCGGAACTGGCGGCCCTAGGCCTCATCCTGTTCCAAAGTTCTTCCCGTAGCTCAGCCACTTTGAGTGGCGCTCGCCTCGTCCTCGTCTTCCCCCGGCGGGGGGTATCCATCATCATTCTTGGCAGGTCTCAAGCCGTTTGCTCCTTCGGCAGGCTCCCGTTCCTCCACAGCTGTCACCGTTATTGCTCCGCTGCGACTTCCTGTTCACACAACATATGTTACCTAACAGTCTCCCCAAAAAGCAATTTTCTTGGAAGGAAGTTTTATTTCTCACCTTCTTCACTTCGGGCACAAGGGTGCTGTTGCACCCCAACATGTTTCTCGGAGGCTTTTGGTCTCAAGAATGCAACCTTGGTCATATCTCACCTCTGGGATGGGTCAAGGGTCAGGGGGCAAGGTCAGGAGACCACCTTTGTTTGTCTCTTGCCTTGAAACCCTTAAGTTGCCCTAAATGGGTTGTGACTAGAATGCTCCCGCTAGGCTGCGGGGTCTTGTGAGCAAAAATTCTACTTTGCGAGCTACTGGCATTAAAGTTGTGAGCGAGCATTTTGGCTGCTGCGTGAATTAGTTTGCTCGGGAGTCATCCTTCCTGAGCGAAGAAAAAAATGTGTGAGCCGGAGGCTAAAAAACTGTGAGCTAGCTCCCACTAACTCAGCTGAGAGGGAACACTGGGCTAGATAGTACTTTCCACCACCACCATGCCACAGGAGATTCACAGAGTAGGTATCACACAGAGACACAAGCTCATCCATCTTGAAACTGGGGAAGGGGGAATAAACCTTGCAGAGCAATTAAAGATCAGGAAAAAATGGGAGGGGTGCCAGTTTGGTGTAGGTGTTTGGAGCGCGGACTCTAATCTGGGAGAACCGGGTTTGATTCCCCACTCCTCCACGTGTAGCCGCTGGAGTCAGTCACAAGTTCTCTCAGAGCTGTTCTCTCAAAAGCGGTACTCAAAAGAGCTCTCTCAGACCCACCTCCCTCACAGGGTGTCCGATGTGGGGAGAGGAAGGGAAAGGAGTTTGTCAGCTGCTCTGAGACTCCTTTGGGGAGAGAAGGGCGGGGTATAAATCCAATCTCTTCTTCTTTTACCTCACAGGGTGCCTGTTGTGGGGAGGGGAAGGGAAAGGAGTTTGTAAGCTGCTCTGAGACTCCTTTGGGGAGAGAAGGGCGGGGTATAAATCCAATCTCTTCTTCTTTTACCTCACAGGGTGCCTGTTGTGGGGAGGGGAAGGGAAAGGAGTTTGTAAGCTGCTCTGAGACTCCTTTGGGGAGAGAAGGGCGGGGTATAAATCCAATCTCTTCTTCTTTTACCTCACAGGGTGCCTGTTGTGGGGAGGGGAAGGGAAAGGAGTTTGTAAGCTGCTCTGAGACTCCTTTGGGGAGAGAAGGGCGGGGTATAAATCCAATCTCTTCTTCTTTTACCTCACAGGGTGCCTGTTGTGGGGAGGGGAAGGGAAAGGAGTTTGTAAGCTGCTCTGAGACTCCTTTGGAGAGTGAAGGGCGGGGTATAAACCCAATCTCCTTTTCTTCTTTTCTGTCTGCCTTTTCCCCATCCAAAAATAGACGGCCCTAGAGTTGCCAAGTCCCTCCTGTCAACTGTAGGGGGATTGGGGGGGGGGACTTACCAGAAGCGGGAGAGAGGCCCAAGCCACATCGACAGCAATAAGGCTACATCACTTCCAGCCTGCACTGGAAATGACATCATCATATCGTGCTGTAGTGGCGACACTCTGGTATTAGGGCGAAAACCCTATGGTCAAAATGGCTTCCGCCACAGAGTTTGTGCCTAAAACTGGAGCGTCACCACAACATTGCCAATGTGATGACATCACTTCCGGTGCATCCCGGAAGTGGCGTTGCCACATTGCCGGAGACGTAGCCTGGGCCATTCTCCCTCCACTAGTATGTCTCCCCACCAATCAGCTGATCAACAGCAAGTGGACAGGGTCTAGTGGTGGGTGATCCCCTGCTTCCAGTTTGGTGTCATGGCTAAGTGTGCGGACTCTTATCTGAGAAAACCAGGCTTGATTCCCCACTCCTCCACTTGCCACTGCTGGATGACTTTGGGCAAGCCATAGTTCTCTCAGAGCTGTTCTCTGGAAAGAGCTCTCTCAGGCCCACCTGTCTGGAAAGAGCTCTCTCAGGCCCACCTGTCTCACAGGGTGTCTGTTGTGGGGAGGCGGAGGCAAAGGAGTTTGTAAGCCGCTCTGAGACTCCAAGTGAAGGACGGGGTATAAATCAAATCTCTTCTTCGTCTTCTTCTTCTTCCATCGGAAGGCTGGCAACCACTGGCTGCCTGCCCCTAGAAACTTTTCTCCCGTGGGATATCCTTTGTGTATTTTGACATGTTCCGAACTTGGAGCACAGACAACTGCTTAGGGGTGGATTAGAACATGGAAATGGCAGCCTGCTCTCACAGTCTCAGAAATCACTTTTTCCAGCTTAAACTCAGCCACTGAGGTAATCTCACATCCATGTTCATGCGGCAGGAAGTTCGGCCTACAGACACAAGGCTGCCGGCCTGCAGGTGGAGGCGGGCGATTCCCCCAGAATTAAAATCCATTTCCAGATGACAGAGATCAGTTCCCCTGGAGAAAATGGCTGCACGGGCCTGGCTAGCCACCCGACTCTGTGGCATCGCAACACTGCTGGACCCTCTCCTCTAGCTAAACCCCACCCTTCTAGAGCTCCGCAGCCCAAATCTCCACCAGTTTCCCAACCCAGACCTGGGAACCCTGCTCGAGCACTCCCACAGAAATAGAAACTGCATGCTAGGATGACAAACTCAATGATCCCAAAAAGTTCTATCCGGCACAGCTCGCAAAAGAAGGGGACGTTCCTTTCACAGGGGTCATTTCGTGCAGGAGCGCACAGGAGCAGAGCTCCAGCAGTAAGGAGCCCAGGGGGTGGCCACATGCAACAAGCCCCACCCCCTGCTCCCAGCAGCCCTCAATCATAGCAAGAAGCAGCCAGGTAAGTTGCAGAGGCCCCCCCCCCGGCCCCCCGGCCCAAGACAGTCCAGTGGCACCTTTAAGACCAAGTTTTATTCAGGTACAAGCTCTCCCTCCTCTGCGAGGACAGATCTGCACGTTTCCCCCCTGCCCCCAATAGCTAGCAATCCAAAACAGTCCAGTGGAGCCTGAGCGGTGGGTGTCGCCTTCTGACACACTTCTGGTGATGTCAGGGGGTGTGGCATATGCAAATGAGTTATGCTAATGAGGTATGCTAATGAGCTCCTGCACCTTTTTTCCTACGAAATGACCCCTGCGTAAGAACATAAGAAAAGCCATGCTGGATCTGGCCCGTCCAGTCCAACACTCTGTGTCACACAGTAGCCAAGAACCAGGTGCCATCAGGAGGTCCACCAGCAGGGACAGAACTTCAGAAGCCCTCCCACTGTGGCCCCTCAAGTACCAAGGATGCAGAGCATCACTGACCCAGACATGAGAAGAGAAGCCATGTTAGATCACGCCAACGGCCCAACCAGTCCAACACTCTGTGTCACACAGTGACCAAAACCCAGGTGCCATCAGGAGTTCCACCAGCAGGGCCAGAACTCCAGTAACCCTCCCACCTTTGCCCCCCCCCAAGCACCAAGAATACAGAGTGAAGGGCAGGGTATAAATCCAACTCTTTGTTGACTTCTTCTTCTTCTTCTCATCTAATAGCCACTGATGGACCTCTGCTTCATACGTTTATCCAAGCCCTTCTTGAAGCTTGTAGCCGCCGTCACTTCCTGCAGTAGTTATTCCACATGTTCATTACTCTTTGGGTGAAGAAGGACTTCCTTTGATCTGTTCAGCCAGTTTGGTGTAGTGGTTAAGTGTGCGGACTCTAATCTGGGAGAAACGGGTTTGATTCCCCACTCCTCCTCCACTTGCACCTGCTGATGTGACCTTGGGTCAGTCGCAAGCTCTGGCACAGCTGTCCTTGGAAAAGAGCAGTTTGGGTCAGAGTTCTCTCAGCCCCACCCACCTCACAGGGTGTCTGTTGTGGGAAGGGGAAGGGAAAGGAGATTGTAAGCCGCTCTGAGACTCCAAGTGAAGGGCGGGGTATAAATCCAATCTCTTCTTCTTCTTCTTCTTCTTCTTCTAAGCCTACTGCTTATTAATTTCATTGAGTGCCTATTAGCCACAAGGTATAGATAGGGGCTCTGGGGCAAGTGATGCTCTGTCTTCTTGGTGCTTGGGGGGAGTCAACAGTGGGAGGGCTTCTAATGTCCAGGCCCCACTGGTGGACCTCCTGATGGCACCTGGTATTTCTGGCCACTGTGTGACACAGAGTGTTGGGCTGGATGGGCCATTGGCCTGATCCAACATTGGCATCCCTTATGTTCTTAGAAGAGGGAATGGGATAAGCCTATGGAACAGAGGTCCATCAGTGGCTATTAGCCACAAGGGATAGATAGGAACTCTCAGTCTGGGGCAAGGTATGCTCTGTCGTCTTGGTGCTTGGGGGGGTGGGCAACAGTGGGAGGGCTTCTAGTGTCCTGGCCCCACTGCTGGGCCTCCTGATGGCACCTGATATTTTTGGTCTCTGTGTGACACAGTGTTGGACTAGATGGGCCATTGGCCTGATACAACACTGGCTTCTCTTATGTTCTTATAAGAGGAATTGGATAAGCATACGGAGCAGAGGTCCATCAGTGGCGATTAGCCACAAGGTATAGATAGGAACTCTCGGTCTGGGGCAAGGGATGCTCTGTATTCTTAGTGCTTGGGGGGGTCAACAGTGGGAGGGCTTCTAATGTCCTGGCCCCACTGGTGGACCTCCTGATGGCACCTGGTATTTCTGGCCACTGTGTGACACAGAGTGTTGGACTGGATGGGCCTTTGGCCTGATCCAACATTGGCGTCTCTTATGTTCTTATGTAGTGCCCACGAGTTCTTGTTTTGCAAGAAAGGGAGAAAAGGACTTCTTTCTCTACCTTCTCCATCCCATGCGCCACAGTGCACAAAACTGCTGAATGGGCAGAAATCCCCCTACACAGGAGTGGCATAGCTGTCCTCGGTAATCAGGGGGTGGTCGGGGTGCGATGCTCTAGATTGGCCCTGATTTTTTTTTAACAATTATTTTGATCTAAACAGTTCCAAACCAAGGAAGCCTCCATGTAAATGGAAAGCAGTGGGGCTTGTAATTAGATTTGTGTACACTTTCATAAATTGCTCGGCGGCATCAAAGGCTACGCCGCACATTTCTTTCTATATCCTTCTTTCTGTTAATTGAACAGTTGATGTGTGGATGTGTGGATGGGAAGTGTTGGGTGGGTGGACGATTATTTACAGACCCGCTGACGGCTGCACTGCGAAAATTAACAGGATCACAGGGACAGAAGCAGCCTCCGTCACGGCTCCCTCACCAGAAGGGATCTGTTTCAAATTAGATCGTCACTTCGGCAGGAGAAACTTCCCTGGTCTCTTCAGTCCCCGTGCACAGACACACTGAGGTTTGCAAAAAAAAAAAAAAAACCCCAAGGGAAGAGCCTACAGCACCTCCCACTAACACGGAAGTCCCCGGCGTGCCCCGAGAAATGCAGAAGCTACAAACCCCAGAAATGTTGAAATATTCTGGGTTCGAGATGCGTATAGTGATCAGCTCATCATTTATTGAGATTTCAGCTCAACTCCAGGGGTCATTTCCTGAGGGAGCGCACAGGAGCGGAGCTCCGGCGGTAAAGAGCCCAGGGGGCGGGTACATGCAACAAGCCCCACCCCCTGCTCCCAGCAGCACTCAGTTGGGCCACGAGGAGCAAGAAGGAGCCAGGCAAGTTGCATAGCCCCCCCCCCCGGCCCACCTTCAGGTACAAGCTTTCCCTCCTCTGTGAGGGCAGATCTGCACCCTAATCGCTAGCAATCCAAAACAGTCCAGTGGAGCCTGAGCGGTGGGTGTTGCCTTCTGACACACTTCCGGTGATGTCAGGGGGTGTGGCATATGCAAACAAGTTATGCTAATAAGTTATGCTAATGAGCTCCTGCACCTCTTTTTCTACGAAATGACCCCTGCTCAACTGTAAGACTGAAAAACTGACCTTGCGGCTCTGTTCATAAAGCCTGCAAAGACCACACCCCAGCACACCCCACAACCACCGATAGGCTATTTACATGACAACTACTACTCTCTAGATCCATTCCAGGATCCTGGCTATCTATTGTTCCGGTGGAACAAGCTCAGCCAGTTTCCAGGTACTGTTCAGGCTCAGTACACAACATGTAAAGGCTATCCCATCGCTTCCAAGTGGAAAGCCAAGAAAGCACCAACTGTAGAACTCTGGTTCGATAAACTACGAACACAATTTGTGGATGGGAAAGAGCGCTGATGGCGTTAACTCCCACTCCTGTAATGATACGAACAGGACCTCTGTCGTCACCTGGCTCCCGATACATGCAATATCTAGCTGAGAATGAGATTATTCCATCTAATGTATCAGGACTATGGCCAGTGTTCCCTCTAAACTGAGTTTGTGTGAGCTAGCTCACAGTATTTTAGCTTCCGGCTCACACATTTTTGTCTTAGCTCAGGAAGGGATGGCTCCAGAGCAAACTAATTGGTGCAGCAGCCAAATCGCCGGCCCACAACTTTAATGCCAGTCACTCACCAAGTAGAATTTTTGCTCACAAGACTCCACAGCTTAGAGGGAGCATTGGTCAGGACTGGATTCATTTCTGAGTGTTTGGTAGTTAACTGCAAAGCTCATGCAATCTTAGGATGCATTCACAGAAGCATTGTGTCCAGATCACGGGAGGTGGTAGTTCCGCTCTATTCTGCTATGGTCAGGCCTCACCTGGAGTCCTGCGTCCAGTTTTGGGTACCACATTTGAGGAAGGATGTTGACAAGCTCGAGTGTGTCCAGAAGAGGGCAGCCAGGGTGTTGAAAGGGTTGGAATCCAAGTCTCATGAGGAAAGGCTGAAAGAGTTGGGTATGTTTAGCCTGGGAAAGAGAAGTCTTAGAGGAGACATGATCGCAGTCTTCAAGTATTTGAAGGGCTGTCATGGAGAAGACGGAGCAGATCTATTCTCTCTTGCTCCGGATTCCAAAACTAGATCTAATGGGTGGGAATTACAAGGGAGTCGTTACCGGATAAATATCAGGAGAAACTTCCTAACGGTGAGAGTGGTTGAGCAGTGGAACAGACTGCCTTGGGAGGTGGTGGATGCTCCTTTGCTGGACGTTTTCAAGCAGAGGCTGGACGACCATCTTTTGGGTATGTTGTAGGTATGTAGGTAGGTTTGGCTATCTTTCAGCTATGCTCCTGCAGAGTGCAAGCGGTTGGACTAGATGACCTGCAAGTCCCCTTCCAACCCTAACATTCTATGATTCTATGATAAATGTCTCGCTGCTTACCCTATAATCTTGATGATCGTCATGTTGCAGGCTAATTTGCTGTTCATTCTCTGGCTATGAGTTTGAACCTTGCCTGCCATTCTAATGTATTTGATAAAGCGTCCGTACACACAAAAGCTCATACCTGGAATATACCCCGGCGTGGCGGGGAGGGCGGGGTATAACGCGAACAAATAAATAAATAAAATAAAGTCTGCATGAAGGGTGGGGTATAAATCCAACTGTTCTTGAGAGCCAGCTTTGTGTAGCAGTTAGGAGCACGGACTCTAAATCTGGGAGAACCGGGTTTGTTTCCCCACTTCTCCACGTGCAGCTGCTGGTGTGACCTTGGGTCAGTCACAAGTTCTCTCGGAGCTGTTCTTTTTACATTACATTACATATTCGATTTCTATACCGCTCCTTCCCGAAGGCTCGGAGCGGTTTACGTAGTCATTTTACACATTCCTATCTAGGGCCACAGTACAAGGGGGAAGGGGGAATGCCTACCAGCACCCGGACCGCAAGGCTCTTGTATTTTCGTTGTCGTTCTTCTTCTCGGCTCTTCGTGGTGGCGACGGCGTCTCGGTGCAGGTCTTATTTTTGCAGCGACTCCTTCAGACGAGGGCTTCACGGTGCACGGCTATGCGACGACCGCAGCTCTGGCCTCCGTCCCATTGGCCCCGCCATGCTGCGTCGTTGCGTCGCCATGCTTCCTGGTCCAATCTCCAAGAGCAGTCCTCGAGAGAGCTCTGTCAGCCCCACCGATCTCACGGGGTGTCTGTTGTGGGGAGGGGAAGGGAAAGGAGATTGTGAGCCGCTCTGAGACTCCTTCGGGCAGTGAAGGGTTGGGTATAAATCCAGTCCTCTCCTCTTCTTCTTCTGGCATCCCAGGAGGATGAGGCCAGTGTGGACTCTAGGGCAGGGGTCCTCAAACTACGGCCCGCGGGCCACATGCGGCCCGCCAAAAACATTTATCCGGCCCGCCGGGTGTTTTTGCCGCCGCCACCTGTCCTGCTTAGCAGCCGACTTGTCCTGAGCCCGCAGTGCACATATGTGGAATGTGCACCACACTCAGGGCCAAAGTCAATCAGGGCTCAAGTCAATCAGCACATGATGTGGTCCTCTTCTCAGTTCCGCACCGCGTGGCTTTGTGGAGGAGGGGGGGCAGGATGGTCGGCTAGTTCCGCCCCCACCCCCGGCCCCCACTCCACCCCCGGCCCTCACCCCCGGCCCTCCAACGGTCTGAGGGACAGTGAACTGGCCCCCTGTTTAAAAAGTTTGAGGACCCCTGCTCTAGGGCATGGTATCCCAGTGAAGTCCCAAAACTCCAGGCCGCACCCTCAAATCTCCAGGAATTCCCAAACTTGCATGTGGCCACCTGATTGGCTCCTCAGAATCACATCCGCCTCCCCACTGGCCGCCAGTGTCGTTAGCGCCTGACATCACCATCATGCCCTTTAATTCTTCCTCCTTGTGCACGTGCCGGCGTGTGAGTTTTTCTGCTAATCCCCAGGACAACTTTTCTCTCTTTCCCCCCCCCCTCCCCATTGTTCCATAAATGAACTAATAAATCAGATGTTCTGAAACCCCGGAATAGAAAGCTCGGCAGCCCGGCCGCTTGACAGGGGGTATGAATCATCCCAGCATTGAAGACGGCCTTTTGGGGCATAAAGACCTCATCTGAGCTACTTTTCCTCTCTAGTCACATCTCGGTAACGGTGCAGGCATCTGGCAGGACAGCAAAGAGGCCCAGGGGAACTTTGCAGGCATCTCTCTCTCTCTCTTTCTCTCTCTCTCTCTCGTTCTTCTTTGCACTTCTCTCTGTTTTCTGCTTCCCTTCAAAGTATTTTGCCAGGGCGGAATCCATTACCTCCAAAAGGGATAAGTGGGGGAGAGCCAACGGCAGGCCTCACTAGGGCTGCCAAGTGGGGGCGGGGAGTGGGTAAACCAATCGGGCCCCGGGGGGAACTCCACCCCCCGAAGCGCAGCATGGGTGCGTCACCAGAGCTGACGCAACCACATCGATCACGTTGGGGGCGTGGCCCCGATCGTCGGAGGGAAAACTCTATGGTTTTCCCTCCGACGATCGGGGCCACGCCCTCAATGTGATCGACGTCACGCGTCACTTCCGGTGACGTGCTGGCGGCACGCGCACGTTGACAGACGGCTCCCAGAGCCCGGTGAGGCTCCCCCGCCGGTAAGAAAAATTGACTTGGCAACCCTAGGCCTCACAGCCTCGCAAAAGAACAAAACAGAACTAAATCGGTGCTCTAACTAAGAGGAAACTAAATTGGCAGTGCTGGGAAGGCAGGAAGCGGAGGCGACAGAGGGAGCAGACGGTGGGGAGGTGTGCCCCACAGTGGCGGTGCGCTAGG
Source organism: Gekko japonicus (assembly GCF_001447785.1). Taxonomy (NCBI): domain Eukaryota; kingdom Metazoa; phylum Chordata; class Lepidosauria; order Squamata; family Gekkonidae; genus Gekko; species Gekko japonicus. The sequence goes on along the minus strand of NW_015174331.1, from coordinate 235,919 downwards.
ATCTCGTGGTGTCCCAATTAGGATATTGGGGTAATAGAGGGCAGTTTGCCCAGTCCTAGAAGTGTGAAATTGGGTGCACTAATTCATTCAATTATTCATTCGATTTATACCCCGCCGTCCTTGCAGGCTCCGTGCGGCGAAATAAATAAATGGCCCAAGAAATCAATTGCAAAAGTGAAACTTATATTTCTTCAGGTCGGTGCAGTTCATATGCAAGTTGCAGTCAAGAGGAGAGAGAAAAGCCCAATCTCAGGAATACTATCCCTATCGCAAGTCGCCAGATGTTCTGGCTGTGGCACAGTGGCAGAGCCTCTGCTTGGCATGCGAAAGGTCCCAGGTTCAGTCCCCATTCTCTCCAGTTAAAAGGCCTGGCAGTTGCTGATGTGAACAACCTCTCCCGGAGAATGCAGAGGGCCACCGCCAGTCTGAATAGACAATACTGACTTTGATGGACCAAGTCTGAAAGCCAGTTTGGTGTAGTGGTTAGGACCACGGACTCTAATCTGGGAGAACCAGGTTTGATTCCCCGCTCCTCCACATTCAGCTGCTGGTGTGACTTTGGGTCAGTCACAAGTTCCTTCAGAGCTGTTCTCTCACGAGCACTCCTCGAAAGAGCCCCGCCGACCTCACAGGGTGTCTGTTGTGGGGAGAGGGAGGGAAAGGCGATTGTAAGCTGCTCTGAGACTCCCTCGGGTAGTGAAGGGTGGGGTATAAATCCAATCTCTTCTTCTTCTCCTCTTCAAGTTCTGCATCTGAGGGGGGGGGGAATTAGGAACACACATACTGGATGGAGGATACACTTCCGAGTAGCAGTTGGTGTAAACAAGATCTTGGGGTACGGGTGGACCGAAAGTTAAATGTGAGCAGCCAGTGTGATGCGGTGACAAGAAAGGCGAATGCGATCTTGGGGTGTTTCACCAGAGGCATAACATCCAAATCACAGGATGTCATAGTCCTGCTGTACACTGCATTGATCAGGCCGCACCTGGAGTAGTGCGTGCAGTTCTGGAGGCCTCACTTCCAAAAGGATGTGGACAGAATGGAGCGGATGCAGAAGAGGGCGACAAGGATGATCGGGGGCCTGGAGACCAAGCCCTGTGAGGAAAGGCTGAGGGACTTGGGAAGGTTCAGTCTGGAGATGAGGAGGTTGAGGGGGGACAGGATTGCTCTCTTGAAGTCTTTGAAGGGCTGTCCCTTAGAGGAGGGCAGGGAGCTGTTCCTGTTGGCAGCAGAGGAGAGGACTCGCAAGAATGGGTTTAAATTCAGGGTGGGAAGGTTTTTCCTAGCTATTAGGAAAAAACTTTTGTACAGTCAGAGTTGTGCAGCAGGGGAATCAGCTGCCTACGGAGGTGGTGAGCTCCCCCTCCCTGGCAGTCTTTAAGCAGCGGCTGGACCAACCCTTGTCAGGGATGCTCTCGGCTGATCCTCCATTGAGCCAGGGGGTTGGACTAGATGGCCTCTAGGGTCCCTTCCAACTCTGTGATTCTATGATTCTAAGGGCCTGATTCAGTATGGCAGTTTCACGTATTCATGTGGAAGTACAGTCAGCAGGCTGTGGAAGGTCGGTAGTTCAGCAGTTCGAGACCCGGGTGCCGCATGATGGAGTGAGCTCCCATCTCTAGTTCCAGCTCCTGCCAACCTAGCCATTCGAAAGCAAGAAATTGCAAGGAGATAAATAGGTACCACTTCAGTGGGAAGGTAACAGCATTCCATGCGCCTTGGTGTTTAGTCATGCCGGCCACATGACCACGGAAACGTCTTCGGACAGCGCTGGCTCTGGCTTTGAAACGGAGATGAGCACCACAACCCTAGAGTCGGACTTGACTGGCTTTCGAGCAAGGGAACCTTTACCTTTACCCCTGCCAGCGGATGGAGACCCCACCCCGACTGGCCCGAAGGCAACATGATGACATTGCCTGAAAGCAACCTAGCATGGCAACAACGTCCTAGTTTTGGGGCAAAACTCTATGGTAAATTGGCTGCAAACTGGCAGTCTTCTGTGGACGTAGGAGGGCATTGTTTCTACAGGAGAAATCTGAAGAGACATGTGGCTCCCTGAAGAGCCATGTGGAGTATGGGGGAGAACAAAGCGCACAGAGAGGAGAGATCGGAGAGCAGCTGCCAGGTTAAGACCAAGGGAGGCGTCCGATGCTCCCTCTAAGCTGTGGAGTCCTGTGAGCAAAAATTCTTCTTTGTGAGCTCCTGGCATTCAAGTCGTGAGCCAGCGATTTGGCTGCGGCATCAATCAGTTTGCTCTGGAGCCCTCCTTCCTGAGCGAAGACAATAAGCTGGAGGCTAAAAAAACTGTGAGCTAGCTCACACTAACTCAGCTTACAGGGAACCCCGGAGGCATCCCATTCAAGGGGATAACAGCTATACACCCTTAGAGTGATGCTGCAGTCCCCCCACCCTTGTCCAGACACACTGAGCTGCTCACTCCAACAATCCCTATCAACTCTTCTCCAGTTTGATGGAATGGTTGGGAACGTGGACTCTAATCTGGGAGAACCGGGTTTGATTCCCCACTCCTCCACGTGCAGCTGCTGGTGTGACCTTGGGTCAGTCACAAGTTCTCTCAGAGCTGTTCTTTTTACATTACATTACATATTCGATTTCTATACCGCTCCTTCCCGAAGGCTCGGAGCGGTTTACGTAGTCATTTTACACATTCCTATCTAGGGCCACAGTACAAGGGGGAAGGGGGAATGCCTACCAGCACCCGGACCGCAAGGCTCTTGTTGTATTTTCGTTGTCGTTCTTCTTCTCGGCTCTTCGTGGTGGCGACGGCGTCTTGGTGCAGGTCTTATTTTTGCGGCGACTCCTTCAGGCGAGGGCTTCACGGTGCACGGCTATGCGACAACCGCAGCTCTGGCCTTCGTCCCATTGGCTCCGCCACGCTGCGTTGTTGCGTCGCCGCGCTTCCTGGTCCAATTTCCAAGAGCAGTCCTCGAAAGAGCTCTGTCAATCCCGCCTACCTCACCAAGTGTCTGTTGTGGGGAGAGGAAGGGAAAGGAGATTGTCAGCCGCTCTGAGACTCCTTCGGCCAGTGAAGGGTCGGGTATAAATCCAGTCCTCTCCTCTTCTTCTTCTGGCATCCCAGGAGGATGAGGCCGGTCTGAAGTATTTGGGTGCTCAACATGTGCTTGCTCACGGGCCTCCCGAGGAAGACTTCGTCAGAGAGGCGTGCACCCGGAATTAAACTTCGTTCTTTTGCTTCAGACCAACACGGTTGCCCCTCTGAGCTGAACAGATGGGCAGTTCGGCTCAGATTCTTGACAAACATATTGGTAGCTCGTGATGTGCGTTGAGTTTGTACAGTTAATTCTTTTTCGTGGAATTTAGGGGGGGAAATTAGCTTATTGCATTCCCAGATCTCGGTATGTACAGCCTGTTTTTTGTTTTTGTTTTTAAATATCCCGCAGCCAAAGGTTGCGGACGTGTTCAATTAAACATGCAACTGTTCAACCTTCCAATTATGAGCTTTGAACCTCTCCTGCGGATTCCTACCTTGACCTGCCTCCCTCGATTCCATGCTGAAACAGAAACCTCCTGAACTTCTTGACCCAAACGGAGTCTTGCATTCTCCCCGAGTCGTCCGCCTACGCCGATGGAATTTTGATCATTCTTATCTTGAACGCTGAGTGTTGCCAGTTGGCAACCCTGGAGCAATGTTTTGAGAATATTGCTTCTTCCGACTCGACGGGGGGGATGGATTCTGTTGGGGTAGCATTGATTCCCCCCCCCCTTTTCCTCTATAAAGATCCAACTTTTCTCACGGATAACGGAACTTCTCAGTCCTCGGGCCTATATTGCAACCTCCCCTGCTGTCTCATTCTTAACTTCCACTTCTTCTTTATTAAGAACCGAATCCAAAACCGAGCGAAGCCACTGAGGGAGCTACCGAGTGAACCTGGCGCTCGAGGTGCAGAACGGCGGAATAAAGAGTTCCTTTCTCAGGTCCTCCCAAAACAGCTGTGAGATATCTGTCTTCAGATTGAAGAAACTATCATGAGTTTTCCGTTCTGGAAACTCTTTCTGTTGCCTGCTTGGACTGAATCGAACCCTCTCCCAAAATGCTAGAGCTAAAGGGCACCCAATTAAGCTGATGGGCAGTAGGTTCAGGAGGGACGAAAGGAAAGGCATCTTGCGACTGTAGGCACCGCCCCTAATAATTTGGCCAAAGGGCTGGAGGCAGGCCTGTAGCTACTGTGGAGCTTTTGGGGGGCCCACCCCCTTTCTTAAAGGCACAGCCTCACTAGTATTTATCCTGTAAATACTTTTTTCAATCATTTCAAAACATTTTTTAAAGGTGTGCGCTCTTTTAAACAGTGGGGTGCTGTGGTTGGCTAATTCCTGCACTGAGCAAGGGGGTTGGTGACCTCTAGGATCCCTTCTAACTCTGTGTCAAGAAACTGGTCTCCTTTAAGAGAGTTTTTCTGCCTAAGTGTTAGCTTTCTTGACTATAAAAGTCATCACCCCCACCTGTCGGCTTGTTCTTAGAACAGCTGCTTAGGCTGGCAGAAGAAGTAGAAGTAGAAGTAGAAGTAGAAGTAGAAGTGGAAGTAGTAGTAGTAGTAGTAGTAGTAGTAGAAGAGGAGGAGGAGATTGGATTTATACCCCGCCCTTCATTACCCGGAGGAGTCTCAGAGCGGCTTACAATCTCCTTTCCCTTCCCCTCCCCACAATAGACAGCCTGTGAGGCAGGTGGGGCTGAGAGAGCTCTGACAGAAATGGCTCTTTTTCAAGAACAGCTCTGACAGAACTATGGCTTGCCCAAGGTCATCCGGCAGGTGCAAGTGGAGGAGTGGGGAATCAAACCCAGTTCTCCCAGGTAGGCCACGCACTTCACCACGACACCAAACTGGTCAGCACCCTCCGCCAAGCCTTTTGCAGAACCAACCAGCTCACTGTGCTACCAAAATAATTGACGATAAATCTAGAGCCAGCATTAGCTATATGTTTCTTAGGACTCTGCCTGTTAAGGGTTGCCAGCGCTCTAGAGGAGAAGATCCAAATTCTAACTCATCGCAACACTTTGTAATGTTGGAGAGAGGGTGAAGTCCAGGAAGGAAAAACACAGCATCTTACGCCCCAGAAAGAAAAACAACAGTGCAAGTATGAATAGCTCTAATTCAGAGGCCTCAGAGCCCTTTGTGAATTACTTGGCAGGAACAGGACGGGCCTCCTAGTTCGTAATCCTCCGGGACCTATTTATTTTGCAATATACAGTCTTTAACTTCCCCAGGCAATTGCTCTTGCAAGCGGGGGTGCTTTCTTGCCCCCCTTCTGACAACTATTGTTCTCCTAAAGAGAACACGATTTACCTGCTGTCTCGCCGCAGCCTTCCTCCTCCTGTTAAGTTTATGCGCCGTTTGTGTTCGGGAGGGTCGCACATTCCACACAGCTGATGCTTCTGGGGGGGGAACTAGGGCAAGGGGGAGCGTCCGTAGGTGGGCAGATTTGTTTTCGTGGCTTTTAATGAAATATCAACGGATGGATATTTTATTTGGCTGTGAATATGAAATTTCGCCAGTGACCTGTCAAGCTCTCATTTTCAAGAAGAACTTTATTTCACACCTCGAGACAGGCTAGGAAATTAGTTTTTTTTCCCTCTCCCCCACCTCCACCGAGGTCTCTCATTAGGGATTACAAAGTGAGTGTGGTGCAAGGGCAATTCTGCCCCCATTTTTATTCTCCGGTCCCCGTCTCCAGAACGCCAAGCCCGCCCGGCGGAGGGGAGCGATAGATTACTGAGGAAGGAGTTACATTTGCTGGGCCTGCCAGTGTAAGAGCAATTGGGATTTGATGAGCTCCAACTTTTTCCCCTGGCCGGTTACGAGGCAAATGCTGAAAGGGAGACTTCATCCCGTTCGGCTGTCTGGAGTGTTCGGAGTCAATGAAAATGTTCGTCTCGAATTGGCTGCTCAGGCTCTGTTCCGAACGCCGAAGAATATTCTGTAGGGAACGACAGCAGCGCACCTACCGACTCCTGGCTCTGGGTGGATGCCAGTCCTCCAACATGCAGGTAGCACAGGGCAGTTGAGAGTCCGTAGCATTCCTGACACGGGCACTAGCGTTCATGGTAGCCTTGCCAGCCTCCAGGAAGGACCTGGAGATCTCTAGCTATTACAATAGATCTCCAGATGACCAAGATCCATTCCCCTGGAGAGAACTGCAGCGTCAGAGGGTGGAGTCTATGGCATCCTACCCTGCTGAGGTCCCTCCCCTCCCCAAACCCCTCTCTCCCCCAGGCTCCACTTCCCAAATTTGCAGGTATCTCCCAACCCAGAGCTGACAACCCTACCTAGTGGTCCGGGCGATGATGGGCCATCCACCCTGTAGTTTGGTGTAGTGGTTATGAGCACGGACTCTAATCTGGGAGAACCAGGTTTGATTCCCCACTCCTCCACTTGCAGCTGCTGGTGTGACCTTGGGTCAGTCACAAGTTCTCTCAGAGCTGTTCTTTCACAAGCAGTCCTCAAAAGAGCTCTCTCAGCCCCACCTACCTCACCGGGTGTCTGTTGTGGGGAGGGGGAAGGGAAAGCTGCTCTGAAACTCCTTCGGGCAGTGAAGGGCAGTATATAAACCAATCTCCTCCATCTCTTCTTCTTCTTCTCCTTCTTCTGGAAGGGTAAGGAGATTCTAAGCTGCTCTGAAACTCCTTCAGGTAGTGAAGGGCAGTGTATAAACCAATCTCCTTCTCTTCTTCTTCTTCTCCTTCTTCTCCTCCTTCTTCTCCTCCTCCTCCTCCTTCTTCTCCTCCCCTTCCCACCTCTTATGCACTATGCTCAGAGACTAGAAGCTAAACCACCCTGGCACACAAGTCAGGGCTGCGATGCCTGATTAACATGTGGAACTCATTGCCACAAAACCCTGCCCTCCCCAGGCTCCACCCCATCACCTTCAATTATTTCCCAACACAGATCCGGCAACCCTAATCCAGAGGCTGGTTGCCTCTGAACACAGAGACTTCATTTGGCCATCCTGGGCTAACGGCCCTTTTCCCTAGGGATCAGCATCTGTGATCGGCAGGCTGTTTGGAACCTCCGGGTCAGCCAGAGGGTTTGCCCAACTGCCAAAATATCCTGCCCACCTCTAGCACAGGCCCTGGATGCCAACCCCCTGCCAGATAAGAACATAAGAGAAGCCAATGTTGGATCAGGCCAATGGCCCATCCAGTCCAACACTCTGTGTCACACTGTGGCCAAAAATACCAGGGGCCCCCAGGAGGTCCACCAGTGGGGCCAGGGCATTAGAAGCCCTCCCACTGTTGCCCCCCCCCAAGCACCAAGAAGACAGAGCATCCCTTGCCCCAGACCCAGAGTTCCTATCTAGACCTTGCGTCTAATAGCCACTGATGGACTTCTGCTCCAGATGTTTATCCAATTCCCTCTTGAAGTCGCCAATGCTTGTAGCTGCCACCACCTCCTGTGGCAGTGAATTCCATGTGTTAATCACTCTTTGGGTGAAAAAGGACTTTTTAAAATCTGTTTTATTCAAATCGTTCACCCACTTCCAGCTCAGAAGGGGGTTTCCTGGGGTTGGGAGATGCCTGCCCTAGCTCCAAACATAAGACATCTGTAGAAGTGAGCTCTGACTCACAAAAGCTCCTCCCCTGCCACAGGTTTTGTTAGTCTGTAAGGTGTTCCTGGACTTCGGCTCTTTTATACCACTACAGACAAAGTAACGTGGCTACCCATCATGACTTAGCTCTAGATCGGATCAGTCAATCCTAAAGGAAATCAACCCTGACTGTTCCCTGGAAGGCCAGATACTGAAGCTGAAGCTCAAATACTTTGGCCACCAAATGAGAAGGAAGCACTCACTGGAGAAGGCCCTGATGCTGGGAAAGATTGCGCTGGGGAAAATAGGCAAAAATACTTAAATACTCAGAGTTTCCAATGGATCTATGCTTCACTGGAGGGGAGAAATTTCTTTTCTATGTAAAAAGCGTTATTTCTAAGGGAAGGGTTCACATGGAAACGACAAAAGATATCTAGACCTACATCTTCACATCTTACAGCACAGAATACATGGTCACACAACAATGGAGTTTCTTCTTCTTAACCCCTAGAAGGAAGTCATTTGATTGCATTACCCAATCAATGTTACTCAGTTTCGTGGGCTTTCTTTACATTGGCCCTGTGCCAGGCTTCCTTCCAGGTCAATCTAAAGTTAACAATAGCACAGAAGTAAACAACAGATTAAATCTATAATGACTGGAATCTAGACCTTGCAAGTCACACATTTCCAACAGATTGAAGGGAAAAGAAGGGGATGGCACAGGACGAGATGATTAGACAGTGTTATCAATGCAACGAACATGAAATTAAACTCTGGAGGACAGCGGAAGATAGGAGGGCCTGGCGTGATGTGGTCCATGGGGTCGCGAAGAGTCGGAATCGACTGTGCAACTGAACAACAACATGTTAATATCTGTCTGAACCCCCGGTTTACCCTTGACGTTTTGCTTTTTGGTGAAGGATTGAGCTTAATTCCTGCTCACTTTTGAAGTGTGTGTGTGTGTGTGTGTAAAGTGTTGTCAAGTTCCAGCAAGGGGCTCTCAAGGTAAGCAGGGGTGGTTTTCCATTGCCTTCCTCAGCAGAGTCTTCCTTGGTGGTCTCCCATCTGAGTACCGACCCTGCTTAGCGTCTGATATTTGACAAAATCAGGCTATATTATGCCACCTCCCTTCCCCCTTTGGTGTTCTCTATTTGCCACCAGTGTCCAAATTAAATTAAAGAATGGCATCATTATGCATGATTTTCACCATGTCTTTTACTCAGAATACAATACAACCTGGTAGCTGCAAACACTGGAACTGCTTTCGAGCCGAGCAACCAGAATTCCCTCGCTGCGGCATGTTTTCTTCCTCGTCGCCAATCTGCACTCAGCGAAGGCCTCTTTTGCTGTTCCACAGCAGTGCCCAAGAAAAGAAACCATCAAGAGTTTCTCCACCCCTGCTCCCCCGGCCCTGCTGCCTGACTCACTTTCCACGGCCTCAGCTTCCGACATTTCGGCAGATAGGCCGAGGTTGTTAGATCCGGTTCCCCAACAGTCTCTCGGTCCAGGATTAATTAAGCGAATCTTGAGTTCTCATTAAGGACCGGGTCTGGTGATAATTACCAGGAAATGTATGCATTAAAAATATTCATTTGTCAATGCAGTGTAATTACGAGCCCCATTTTGGGGGGGGAAGGATCGATACCCGTGTCGTGCAATTTGGGGAGGGGGAGGGGAGAGAAGAGAGGATGATATAACGGAAGAGTTTTGCTTCTGAATGTGAATCAAAAAGCTTGCTGAAGATCAGAGAGGATCTTTCTCCCCTTCTTTTCTCTGAATAACTCGTGTCTCACCCTTTGCGTCCCTGAGCCGATCCTCGCTTTTTTGCCTCTTGCTCTTTCCTTTGTTTAGCTAAACCGTTTGTTTCCTGATGCTGTGCTGCATTGTTCAAGTGGGTTATAGATTTATTAGAGTGAGACAGAGTGACAGGTCAGAGAGAGAAAGAGAAAGCGAGGAGAGACTCATCCCCAGTGAAAGCCACTTCCTTCCAGAGTGTGTTTAGTAATCCAGGGAATGCTACGCCGATTATGAAACCTCTTTGTGCGGTGGGAGGGGGGAATTGGCTTACTTATAATCCCTCACCTCTTTATGCCTTATTACTGGTCATCTGGAGAGGCTATTGTCTACATCTAAATCAGGAGGTCAGCTAGCGCCAAGCTCTTCCTGATCAGTGACAGTTTGCTGTCCCCCCGGCAATGCGAAATATGCACATAACAGTGCTGGACTTAAGGGTTCGACTCCTCTGTACAGGATTCGAACCCAGTGCCAAAAGGGATAAGCTTGCAGGGGCAAACAGAGAGGCATGGATTCAGAGTTTGGCATTCCAAGCGGGTTGTGGTCAGTGTCCCCTCTAAGCTGAGTTAGTGTGAGCTAGCTCACAGTTTTTTAGCCTCCAGCTCACACATTTTAGTCTCAGCTCAGGAAGGGATTGCTCCCGAGTAAACTAATTTATGCAGTGGCCAAATCGCTCGCTCACAACTTCAATGCCAGTAGCTCACAAAGTAGAATTTTTACTCACAGGACTCCACAGCTTAGAGGGAACATTGGTTGTGGTCGTTGTGGATCCCGGTGCTGGGTACGGCCTCGCGCGGGTGGCTCGCCGAGCTTTAGGGAGATGGAGATGGGTAAACTGCAAATATTGTTCGAATTGAAAGGCAGAGGGGAAACCTGGAAAGGCTGAAGAAGACGTGTCGGTTCAGGGTTGCCAAATCGTGGCTGGAAAATTCCTAGTGGTCTGGCGGTGGAGCCAGGGGAGGGTGGAGTTTGACCTGGAGCGCTAATACCACTGCTCTGGTGAAGAAGGCCCAGCAGAGGCTCTTTTTTCTCAGACTTTTAAAGAAAAACAACTTGAGTGAGAAAATACTGATGTCTTTCTATCGTTGCTCAGTAGAGAGCATTTTAACATACTGCGTCTGTGCCTGGTTTGCCAGTTGTACGGCTGTGGATAGGAAAGCACTCCAGAGAGTTATCATCACAGCCCAGAAGATTATTGGCTGTC
>NW_015174331.1:219686-225143 GCF_001447785.1 Gekko japonicus | reverse complement strand
GCCAAAAAACCAGCAAATAACAACTGTGTACTGCACAAACCCGCACCAAAGTTAACAAAAAGAGACTTCAACACAAAGGTAATTCAACACATGTAATCCATCATAAGAAAATACAAAAGTCCACAATATCCCAAAGAAAAAGAACAAAGTCCAGAATAGAAATTTCTCAAAGGGAAACAATGAAGTCTGGAATAAATATCAACACTTTTCCAGGTATTGTTCAGTGTTTCGGACTTCTGGTCCTTCCTCAGGAACAAAAAGCCACTACAGGAAGTCTCATTGCAATTTCTTAGCAGGCAAACTTTATTCAGTTTCTATATGGGCCAGGTCTCCTAAGCTTTAGAAAGCACCTACCAAGGTTGCTATTATGTAAGTTGGACCAAACATGCCTCAAAAGTGTTGATATTTATTCCAGACTTGTTGAATTAACTTTGTGTTGAAGTCTCTTTTTGTTAACTTTGGTGCGGGTTTGTGCAGTACACAGTTGTTATTTGCTGGGGTGTTTTGGCCATTGTTTACTGTGGAGTGGACCAAATCTCTCTATGACGTTATGACAGTTCTGCAGGGCCCGTAAAGCGGACCTGTTCTGCCAGGCTTTTGGTTGAGGCGGCGGACGTTCAACTATCCCGGCCTCCTTGGTTTATGGCCCCCTCCCCAGTGCCTTGCCATTTTAGGTAACATTATTGGGTACTGGCGTTTTCTGGAGTACCTATGGTCACCCGATGTGAGGCATGAGGCTTGTGGATATTGTCTATCCTGCCATCGACGGTTTATTGGTGTCACATGACCTAGACGGCCCCTCGTTGCTATCGCTGGCCGCCGGCCGCCACGAACTGTCTGCCACCGTGCCCTGTCGCCCGGGGAAGAGGGGGGGAACTCCAGAAGCCTCAGAATATCGGGAGGAGAGGAGGTTACGTCACCACGCTCTACTCTCCCTTCGCACGTTCAGACATTTCTCTCTCTCTCTCTCTCCTGTCAGCAGCGCCTCTCGTGCCTTTCTCATCCTCCTCGCCCTCTGTCTGAGTTCCCCTTTTAATTCCCATCCCGTCCCACCTGCTCTCCCTTGTGTACCACCCTCTGTCTTGGCCCCGCCCTCTCCTCTTATCCCGAGACGTTGAGTCTGGGGCGTGGCTTCCTTCCGGCTCTCTCCCTCTGGCCCTAACGGCCGCGTCAGCCCAGCATCTTTCCTCGCCCAGCGCGGTCTCCTTCCCCCCTCCCAGGGCATTTTCCTTTGGCGTCGGCCACTCGTGACAGATGGCGTCACCCGGCCACTTTGGGGGCATCCTGCTGGGTCCCAGCATGGCAAGGTGGCTGCGGTCTCTGATAGGTGCAGATATGGTCGGGGCTGGGGTGTTTGGTTGGGTTGGAGTCCCGAGCGGCGGTGGCTATCCCTGCGGAGGCTCGCCCTCGGGACAATTGGTTCTACTGTTTTTATTGTTTAATGGATTGCATGTTGTAAGAATTGATGGTTATAATGATGATGATGACGATGACCATCCTTCCAGGGATTTAGGCTTCTTCCCTGTTTCTCCCCCCCCCCAACCCCACCCTCTCTCCCCTGGGCCTCAGATCAGTAGAGACCAGCACTTGGGGTGCTAACTCTGGTTTGGGAAATTCCTGGATGTTTGGGATTGGCACCTGTGGAGTGCTGAGCTTGGGGAGGGGATGGACCTCAGCAGGGATATGGTGCTGTAGAATCCAACACCCACCCACCCTCAAATTGAGGGCTCTTTCTGTAGCAGGGACTCCCCTGCATATTAGGCGACACACTCCTAATGTAGCCAATCCTCCAAGAGCTTACAGAACTCTTCTGACAGGGGCTACTGCAAGCTCTTGGAGGATTGGCTACCTTAGGGGTGTGTCGCCTAATACGCAAAGGAGTCCCTGCTACAGAAAGAGCCCTGGATGGATGGATGGATGGATGGATAGATGGATAGATGGATAGAATAGGGCTCTTTTTGTAGCAGGGACTCCTTTGGATATTAGGCAATACACCCCTAATGTAGCCAATCCTCCAAGAGTTTACAGAACTCTTCTGACAGGGGCTACGGTAAGCTCTTGGAGGATTGGCTACATTAGGGGTGTGTCACCTAATATGCAAAGGAGTTCCTGCTATCCAAGCATAGAACGTTGCCAGACCACTACCCTTTTATATAATAGGACAGGATTACCTTCCAATTTAGGTCCAAAAAGCACCTGGGTGGCTAAGTCAGAGGTAGAGTGTCCTCAAGCAAACAGCAGTGCTATTGAGTAGGTCTGGTTAACCTTTATAGTTTAGTGCTGGATGATGCAATCCTAGTGAAATGCTTAGTCATTAGTAAAGGTAGGATGTCATATTTTATAAAGATTTTATAAAGATTAACCTAACTGTGTCACATGAGCTAGACGACCCCTCGTCGCTATCGCTGGTCGCCTGACACCACGAACTGTCTGCCACCGCGCCCCGTCGCCCAGGAAAGGGGGGGGGGACTCCAGAAGCCTCAGAATATCGGGAGAAGAGGAGTTTACGTCACCACCCTCTGCTCCCCCTTGGCACATTCAGACAGTTCTCTCTCTCTTCAACACCCACCCACCCTCAAATTGAGGGCTCTTTCTGTAGCAGGAACTCCCTTGCATATTAGGCGACACACCCCTAATGTAGCCAATATTCCAAGAGCTTCCAGTAGCCCCTGTAAGAAGAGCTCTGTAAGCTCTTGGGGGATTGACTACTTTAGGGGTGTGTCGCCTAATATGCAAGGGAGGCGTCTCTTATGTTCTTATGTTCTTATGTTCTTATCCCTGTAGTCTGGAGATTGGTTATAATTCTGGGAGGACTCCAGGCCTCCCCTGGAGGCTGGCAACCCTAAGGTCCAGAGCCGGCCTGCAGTCCCGCTTGTCATGGCAGTTGGGACCAAAGTAGGGTTGCCAACCTCCAGACGGAGCCTGGAGATCTCCCGCCATCACAGTTGATCTCCAGACGACAGATATATACCAGTTCCCCCGAAGGTGCTAACAGCCTGGGAAGGCAGGATCTATGGCATTATGTTACACTGAGGCCCCTCCTCTCCTCAAACCCCACCCTTCCACGGGCGTCACCCCCCAAATCTCCACATGTTTCCCCACCCGGATCTGGCAGTCCTAGACCGAAGGCGTATTTCCCTTTTCTCTTCTCATGGATCCCAAGCGAGTTCTTTCCCCCTCCTTCTACCTTGTTTTTTTCTCCTTTCCCTTCCTGCAGGGGGCCTCGTCGAGCCTGGTGGTCAAGTTTGCCGACACGGACAAGGAGCGCACCATGAGGCGCATGCAGCAAATGGCGGGGCAGATGGGCATGTTCAACCCCATGGCGATCCAGTTTGGAGCGTACGGCGCATATGCACAGGCAGTAAGTGTAGACACGGCGCGGGGAAGGCGGGAGGGGGTCGGCCGGCTTCTTTGTGGCGCACACAGCGAGAATTCCACCTCCTGGGCACCTCCCGAGCAAGAGGGGGGAACCTATGAGCCTCACTATGAAAAATGAACAGCATCAATTGCACAGCATCCACCCTTTCAGGGCATTGCCAATTCCAGTGGCCATCGAGAGCCAGTGTGGTGTAGTGGTTAACAGTGGCGGCCTCTGCTCTGGAGAACTGAGTTTGATTCTCCACACCTCCTCCACTTGAAGCCTGCTGGGTGACCTTGGGCCAGTCACGCCCCGAGCCGGGATTTTGTGGCTTGTGGGACAGATTTTTTTGAGATTTGCACTTTAGACAACAGTTCTCAGCAGCTGCAAGTTAATCACTCCGGCCAGCCTAAGCAACAATTCTGAGAACAAGCCGACCGGTGGGGGTGATGACTTCTATAGTCAAGAAAGATAACACTTAGACAGAAAAGCTCTCTTAAAGGAGACCGATTTCTTGACACAGAGTTAGAAGGGAACCTAGAGGTCACCTACTCCAACCCCCTTGCTCAGTGTGGGAATTCGTCAACTACAGCACCCCACTCTGCTTAAAGGAGTGCACACCTTTTAAAAAATGTTTTAAAATGATTGAAAAAAGCATTTACAGGAGAAATTCTTGTGGGGCTGTGCCTTTAAGAAAGGGGGCAGAGCCCTCAAGAGCCCCACCTTACCTACGGGCCTGGGTCCAGTCATGGTTCTCTCAGAGTTCTCTCAGCCCCACCTGCTTCACAAGGTGTCTGTTGTGGGGAGAGCCAGTGCGGTGTGGTGGTTAAGAGCGGCGGCCTTTAATCCAGAGAACTGGGTTCAATTCCTCACTTCTCCACATGAAGCCTGCTGGGTGACCTTGGGCCAGTCACAGTTCTCTCCAAACTTTCTCAGCCCCACCTACCTCACAAGGTGCCTGTTGTGGGGAGAGGAAGGGAAGATGTTAAGCCGCTTTGAGACTACCTAGGGTAGAGAGAGCGGGTATAAAAACCTTATTTATTTATTTATTTATTGACACAATGTGATCAATATTGTTGTAAGGGAAAACGTATTTGAAAGTGTCCTGGTATTAATATTTTACTTATTTAGAAGGAGAGCCCACCACCTCCCGAGGAAGCCTGTTCCACCGAGGAACCGCTGTAACTGTCAGGAAGTTCTTCTAATGTTTAGCCAAAAACTCCTTTAATTTAATTTAATTACAGTATGTTGGTCCTGGGGCAACAGAAATCAAACTCTACTCCATCCTCTATATGAAAGGCCTTCAAATACTTCAAGGTGGTCCCTCTCAGTCTTCTACTCTTTGGGCTAAACCTACCCAGCTCCTTCAACCTTTCCTCACAGGACTTGGTCCCCAGACCCCTCACCATCTCCGTTGCCCTCCTCTGGATAAGTTCCAGCTTGCCAACACCCTTTTAGTGAGCCAGTTTGGTGTCGTGGTTAAGTGTGCGGACTCTAATCTGGGAGAACCGGGTTTGATTCCCCACTCCTCCACTTGCACCTGGCTGGATGACCCTGGGCAAGCCGTAGTTCTGATAAGAGCTGTTCTTGAAAAAGAGCAGTTTCTGTCAAGAGCTCTCTCAGCCCCACCTACCTCACAGGGTGTCTGTTGTGGGGAGGGGAAGGGAAAGGAGTTTGTAAGCCGCTCTGAGACACCTTTGGGTAGTGAAGGGCGGGGTATAAATCCAATCTCCTCCTCTCCTCCTCCTCTTAAAACTATGTTGCCCCAAACTGAACACAGTACTCCCAGTGATACCTTAGAGTCTCAAAAGGGAGCCGTGCTGGTGTGCAGTGGAAGAGCTCGATTTGAATCCAGTAGGACCTTAGAGGCGAACAGGATTTTGGGGGTATGAGCTTTTGAAAGACAAAGGTCCCCTTCTTCAGCTACCTTTGAGTCTCGAAAGGGAGCCATGCTGGCCTGTACTGGAAGAGCTCAATTTGAGTCCAATAGCACCATAAAGACCAACAAGATTTCAAGAATATAAGCTTTCAAGAGTCATAAGAACATAAGAGAAGCCAATGTTGGATCAGGCCAATGGCCCATCCAGTCCAGCACCTTG
>NW_015174331.1:213550-219363 GCF_001447785.1 Gekko japonicus | reverse complement strand
CTTGAAAAAGAGCAGTTTCTGTCAAGAGCTCTCTCAGCCCCACCTACCTCACAGGGTGTCTGTTGTGGGGAGGGGAAGGGAAAGGAGTTTGTAAGCCGCTCTGAGACTCCCTTGGGTAGTGATGGGCGGGGTATAAATCCAATCTCCTCCTCCTCCTCCTTCCCTCAAAGCAAACTTTGACATATATCATAAAGCAGGCCCATGGCCAGGGGGGCATTTGGGGGCAATGCCCCTGACAGATGAGTGCTGCCTCCCCAGACCAAAAAAATCAGAAGAATTCTGGGGGGGGGGTGTAAGATGTGGGTGGGTGGTCCAAAATGACCCCAGGCCCAGTCAGGGAACCTTCAGTCTCATTTTTTCCCCAGACCGAAAAATAAATAGATCACAGTGGAGCTGGAGTTGCTTCCTCTGCTGCTGCAAGAGGAGCAGCAGGTGCGGCTGGGTTGCCCCCCAGCCCAGGTTTCCCCACACCCCACCAACCAAAATTTTCTGGCTATGCCCCTGCCACAAAGAAAACTTTGGGCTCAGACGAGGAAGTTTCAACGCTCAAAATCTCATACCCTGAAGATCTTTTTTTTTTGACCCCCCAAAGGGGATTTTTTTAATTTTTGCATTTTCTACACACGACACACTACATATATGGAATGGGGAAAGGAATACTAATGCCCTATCATTATTACTATGGGAAATGGGTCAGGGAGATCTAGATACATATAGTCTACTGGATAGGGGAAGGAAAGCTACCATTCTTTTCTAAATCTCCTACTGGATATGGGGATAGGGTAAAGACTAATACAAATCACGATCTGAAAAGCTCAAAAAATAGATCTTTTTAACCTATTGGTACAGGTTATACAGAGATTAGTTCGATTATAAAGTTATTAGCTTGGCACAGTTACTGCCCTTAGAACTCATGCTTTGGTTTTAGAGTCTTTTCTTCTTAGATTTCTTTGTTTTCTGTAGTTTGGGAGTGGCTACTCCTCTCTCCGATTCAGATGATTCTGATGACGAGGAAGTTTGGCTTGTTGAGTCCCGTGAGTAGGACTCCTCCGAAGATCTTTTAGGTCTCTGTGGTGCTACTGGACTAGAATCTAATTGATCTGCAGACCAACACGGCTGCCTCCCGAATGTCCCCGCCCCCAATGCTCCCTCTAAGCTGTGGAGTCTCGTGAGCAAAAATTCTACTTCGTGAGCTTCTGACATTAAAGTTGTGAGCGAGCGATTTGGCTCCTGCGTAAATTAGTTTGCTCCGGAGCCATCCTTCCTGAGCAGAGACAAAAATGTGTGAGCTGGAGGCTAAAAAACTGTGAGCTAGCTCACACTCACTCAGCTTAGAGGGAACACTGAACCTGACCCAAGTCCTTTTAACTCTCGTCTTCTACCAAGTATTCGGTCAAAGGTGAAAGAAGGTTTGGTTGGCAGCCTCACCCATGTTCCTGACTCACACAAATCCCCGCCAAGCTGTGCCGAATCACCCCTGGGAGGAGCGGCAGAGTTCTCTTGATGATAGGCTCACGTTCTGGCGTCTGGCATCGGTAGGCCCAAGATGCCCCGGGAGCCCTTTTTTCTCAATCAGAGCAGTTATCTGTGTCATTCCCCTATCTGTCTTCATCTCCAAATTGTATGAAAAGAAAAGGACCGAAGCGATATCGCCTCGCTGGGTACCGCGGGTCCCCGTTTAATCCACACCGGACCACCGGCTGAAAGATACGGAGGTGATTGGCACTCCGGAAATACCAGCGAGAGATGGAAAGATAGGGAAAGGAACAGAGAGGCAAGGAGAGAGGGAGGGGGCGCCACCAATCTGTTTATGCCAAGTTAAAAACAGAACGGAAGGCCATCAGGTCTTCGATGCTGTAGAGATGTCCTGTTCTACCGAGACAGGAGCTAGGGGGTCGAATCCGGTGTCACCTAAAGCAAGTCCTTTTTTAAAAAAAAGACAAAACAACTAGCTTTATCATCTCACATTACATTTTAAAAAATATTGGCCACACTTCTGTCTTCCTCCCTTGTAACCAATCTGAAAACTGCATGGTTTTGCTTGCTGAAAAATCATCTTGCTGAAAAATGTGTTGAGTATTCACCAGCTCTCCTCCCTGCATTCTATTACCCACTTTTGTTGCTCAGTCGCACAATCGAGTCTGACTCTTCGCAACCCTATGGACCACATCACGCCAGGCCCTCCTGTCTTCCGTCGTCCTCTGGAGTTTGCTTAAGAGAGTTTGCTAGATATTTTCAAACATCTGACCGTGATATTTGACATGTTCCGGTTTCGGTATTTTATATTTGACAGAGTCGGGTTGAGTCCAGTAGCACCCTAGAGACCAACGGTATTTTGGGGGTATCTGGCAAAGGGGGTCTTGACTCTAGAAAGCTTATACTCCCCAAAATCTCGATGGTCTCTAAGGTGCGACTAGACTTGAATCTAACTCTTCCACTGCAGATCCACAGAGCTACCGTACTGAAACGAATATTTGGCAGTATTTGATAACTGACAATATTTGGGATCGAACAGCTTCAACTGAACATAGAACGAATACTTGGCAGTATTTGATAACTGACAATATTTGGGATCGAACAGCTTCAACTGAACATAGAACGAATACTTGGCAGTATTTGATAACTGACAATATTCGGGATCGAACAGCTTCAACTGAGCATGGAACGAATATTTGGCAGTATATGGGATCGAAGATATCTGACAGTATTTGGGATCGAACAGCTTCAGCTGCGTGTGAAGGGCCAAAATCAGACATGCTTATTTTAAAGACTTCACGTTCCTGGGATCCAAGATCACTGCAAACGGTGACTGCAGCCATGAAATTAAAAGGCACATGCACCTTGGGAGGAAAGCGATGGCAAACCTAGACAGCCTAATAAAAAGAAGAGACATCACCCTGCCAACAAAAGTCCGTTTGGTCAGAGAAAGGGTATTCCCAGTAGTAATGTATGGCTGCGAGAGTTGGACCATAAGGAAGGCCGAGCACCGAAGAATAGATTCTTTTGAATTATGGTGCTGGAGAAGACTTGAGAGTCCCTTGGACTGCAAGGAGATTGAATCAGTCAATCCTAAAAGAAATCAACCCTGACTGTTCCCTGGAAGGTCAGATAATGAAACTGAAGCTCAAATACTTTGGCCACTAAATGAGAAGGGAGCACTCACTGGAGAAGACCCTGATGCTGGGAAAGATTGAAGGTCAAAGAAGAAGGGGCGGCAAAGGATGAGATGGTGAGACAGTGGTATCGAGGCAACGAACATGAAGTTGAGCAAACTCTGTAGTACGAGAGAAGACAGGAGGGCCTGGCGTGAGGTGGTCCATGGGGTCACGAAGAGTCGGACTCGACTGTGCGACTGAATGACGACGATTTATTTATTTGCCCACCCATTTAAATGAAATGCAATCCTAAAGAGCTAGTGTGGTGTGTCGGCTACAGTATCTGAATAGACCCTTGAAGACTTGGGGTCCAGTCCCCTCTCACAGATGAAGAGGGGACCCTTGGGCCAGACACTCTCTCTCACCCTCACCTACCTTGCAGTTGGTTGCAGAGCGTAGCCATATGGGTCTTCAATAGAACTGCTAGATTCGCATCTACCAGTGCCACAGGGACCAGCAAGATATTTGGGGTATGACGCAGGGCTCTTTTTGTAGAAAAAGCCCAGCAGGAACTCATTAGCATAATAGGCCACACCCAACAGCAAAACACATTAGCATATTAGGCCACACCCCTGACAGCACCGCTCATTAGCACATTAGGCCGCACCCCCATGTGACTAGAAGTGTGGTCATCCAGCCACACCCACCTTTTGCTTGTTATTCTGTTTACCTTGTTTGTTGTCAAAACCCAGGGCCTTTTTTGGTAGCAGGAACTCCTTTGCATGTTAGGCCACACACCCCTAATGTAGCCAGTCCTAATGAGTTTCTGCCATTGGGTGTGGCCTATTATGCTAATGAACTCCTGGTGGGCGTGGCCAACTCAGGAGCTAGCCGGAACTCCGTTCCTGTGCGTTCCTGCCCAAAAATAGCCCTGGGTATGAGCATTCAAGAGTCAAAATTATCTGATAAAGGGAGCTTTGACTTTTGAAAGCTTATACCCCCAAAAATCTTGTTGGTCTCTAAGGTGCTACTAGCTATTCTACCGCACAGGGTTGTTGTGAGGGTAAAAGGGGCTAAGAAGCTCTTTGCATCCCTCTCTAAGCTCCCTGCAAGAGGAGCAAGGGAAAAAAATCTTGACAGGTTATTTTTTGATAGAAAATCCAACACTGGAACGAAGGAAGCCAAATCCTGCCGCCCCCCCTCCACTGCCTTCCCTTTCAGCATTTCATTGTTGGAAATATTTTGTTCCCCCCCCCCAGCAAGCTTGATTCTGGAAATGTGGTGGGTGGAAGTCAAATGCTTAAAGCCTACAGATGCAGGGAAATGAGGAGCATCTTTATCTCCCTCCACCTGCACGCTCTGTCAAAAAGAGGCACGCATCCTGCCAGTTTGGCACTTGAATAAATACCTCTTTACTCCCCGCCCACCATGTCTAGTTCGCGCCTGCCTATGACTGTGTGTTAGAAAACCTGACTGTATGTGGGAGAATCTATATCAGATATGGGGATGCAGAATGATGTAGTATCTCATCCGATCTTGGGAGCGAAGCAGGGTCCAAGGAAGGCTCTGCAGAGGAAGGCAATAGCAAACCACCTCTGCTTCTCGCTTGCCTTGAAAGCCCCTTGCTGGGGTCACCATAAGTCTTGGAGGGGAGACCACCAGGGAAGACTCTGCAGAGGAAGGCATTGATGGGTTGTGCCATTTTCAGAGCATTTAGCAGTTCCTAGAGCATTCTGTGTTGTCATTTCCGGTTTGCCCCAGAAGTGAAGTCAGCGTGTGGGTGTGATGCCAACGTCCCAGTCCCCACCACCTAATGGCACCCAGGGGTTGCCAGCTGCAGCCTGGCACCACGAAGGATCACACATCTGGGGTGAGGGGAAGAGCTGCCAAGGAACGGTTAGAGGGTGGAACGGGGGGCTGTAGACAGCCACCCCCTCCATGGCAATAATAGTGTGCAGAGGATCCCCCCATCGCCCATTCCCTTTTCACCCTGAAAATGATTAAGGGTGATGATTTCGCAGCATAAAGTGGCTACGGCAAAAGGGTATCAAGAATTGAAATATCTCTCCTACAAGCTATTTTCTGTCGTCCCAGAAGATCGGACCAGAACCAACAGGCTGAAATTTAATCCAAAAGAGTTTTCGGCTAAACATTGGGAAGAACTTCCTGACAGTTAGAACGGTTCCTCAGTGGAACAGGCTTCCTCGGGAGGTGGTGGCCTCTCCTTCTTTGGAGGTTGTCAAACGGAGGGTGTATGGCCATCTGTCACGGCTCAGGTGGGGTGTCACCTGACGCTGCCACCACTCTGGATTTAGATTCCCTTGAGAAGGCCCAAAGCACCCTCCCAAGACCTTCAGACCTCCATTTTGGCCAAATAACAGGCGTGAGGGCCAGGCAGAGTGAACAATGAAAACAATTGATTGTATAGGAGGTCAAACAACAAGGTGCAGAATAATAACAGTAAGTGGGTGAAAAGAAATCAAATGCCCTAACGCGTCTAAATATATACTGTCCCTAGCTCACTATCTGCAGTGGCCTTACACTACTCACCCTTCCCTCAGGATGAGGGTCTCTCCCCTGCAGGAGCCTTCCTTCTGGCTCTGCCCTCTGGGAAAAAGAACAGCTTCTGTTCTGGCACCAGCTCTTTTGTTCCCCAGCCCTCTTCTTCCCTATTGGTCAATTTTGGCTCCAAAACCTCTCAGGGGCTTCTGGGAGTTG